>NC_056737.1:1572694607-1572977107 GCF_019279795.1 Protopterus annectens
AATGCAGTACTCCTGTTCACATATTTATGTTATCTAGTAGGTTATACAACATAAGATTGCATATAGATTCCTTTCACATGTTCAGTTTGAATTTCCTATAGTGAGATCTGTTTGGTGATACCTCAGTCTTGTGTACTGCTGTGATGGCTTAGTGGTTAACTACTGTGACTATAGTTTAGAGGGTCCTGAGTTCAAGACCTGCAAAGGCGGTTTATTTTGTTTCTGACCAGAACAGCAGCTGTTGCATACAGAGTGATTAAGGCACTTTTAAGCAACTGTATGTGGGTTTGTGCGAGGGTAAGCTATGCTAACCTTCGGTGAAATATGCTTATGGAGAGTTAGCTTCAATATTGCATAACCTGTGTGCGCATTTCTTTCCTCCCATGCAAACGGGCTTAAACTCACTTACTACTGCTTAGATATGCTTACTCCTGCTTAATAGTGCTTACACTTGCTTACTAGTGTTTACTCCCACTTACCACCGCACTAATTTAGGCAGTAATGTCTAATGGTTCTTGGTAAGGTGGTGGATTTGGAAACTGTATGGAGTTATCATTCATTACACATTTTACCTTCCATTTGAATCCCTGATTCCTGTGTACATATACTATATGGGGCACTTGTGATTACCTGTGGACTTTGCAACATTATGACAATGACACCTCACATCTGCATTTAATGCAGTACTCCAGTTCATAAATATATGTTATAAATATATAAATGTTATAAATATATGTTATTGTAGGTTATGCAACAAAATAAATTGATCATACAGTGATGTGACATGGAAAATGGATTATATTGAAGTGGGGCTCAAACCGGGAATGACTGCTTGTAAGGGGAATGCTCTGCCCACTACACTATTGCTATACTAATTAATTCGCATTTATCTTGCTTTTTATCCTCTTGTGCTATTTAAGCTGCATTAACTGTAGCTAAGCGATGGGAAAATCTGCGCACCTATGGTTAATTTTAATCTGTTTCATAAAAAAAAATTATTCTTTATATTTTGTGTTTTAACTACTGCTCTTGTAAATGTGGGAGGATGTTGCTAGGGGTATGCGAACACCTATGACTGATCTCGCTCATTCTTATTCATATTCTGCTGTTCTTCATTGCAGGGGGGCGTATATTCTGAGACCTCTGCTAACAGACACGCCCCTTGCACTTGTACATGTTCAGTGTCCATTTAGGAGCTCAGGCAGAATGCCTTCATTAGTATGCATGGTGCACTGCCATCCTGCTCCTAAATGGCCGCTTCTGGAAGGATAGTGAATCCGGGGGGTTGTTTCATGGTTTTTCTATACCTAGTGTTGGACTGCAAAATAAACATGCTTTTGATTTTACTTGGGAAGCCTTCTTTTTTTTTTGGTGCCTTAACTGTATTATTTCTTGGTTTTAGCATGTTTCTGCACTTTAAGGCAACTTTCTCCTATTTTTGTTTGTATTGTGTAACATAAAATCTTGCGAAATTGTAATAATAACAGTCCCACTCATTGTTACTCTCATTCTATCTGTGATCTAATGATTATGGAGTCAAATGAAAAGAATGCAATAATACGCCATGCTCACATAAATTCTACCAGAGAAAGAAGCACACAGATCTAGGAAGAGCCATCCATTCATCAGAATGAAACACATATAAATAGTATAGAAAAAAAAAAACAGCACAGTTAGCTTAAAGTCGATATCCCATATATAGGTTTTATAAGTATTTTATTTATTTCTACATTTGTTTATCTGGTAGATTTTCAACTGTTCCTTTTAGTTGTAACATAGGTAGTAGGCAAAAAGTAAAACTATATGGAACAGTTATTTATATTTTTACTTTGCAAAATAAAGAGATCATATACCAACATAAAACTATGGAAATAATGAAATCTCAGCTACTACAAGGATGGCTTAGGATAGTTACAGATTTCCTTATGTTATTATTAGTGTCAGCTACAGTACAGCAGTCAGTACATTTCCAACACTAAGCATCACAATTATGCAGGGGCGGCTCATGCCATCAGACTGCAGGGCTGCAGCCCCCCTCCCCAGCTGTGAAAAGAAAGAACAAGAAAAAAAAGAAAGCTTAACATTTTAAAAAAATAAAAAATTTTGCAATGCCGCTTAGCTGCGAGTCCAACTGGTTAAAGTCCTAGAACTTGAACTGCATGTGTATGCGTGCTTGGCTAGTTCCAGTTTAAAAAAAAAATAGTTTCTGTAAATCCGGACTGGTCATGTATGTGATGTGGATGGCTGGATGGCTACTGATTGGTTCTCATGCTCTTCCCGTGCTATGTGTGCTGGGAAAAAGAGAGTAGTACTTGTCTTTGGAGTTTGTAATCAGTACAAGGAAAGGTAAAGGCAAGAAATTACATTTTTTATTGATTTTGTATACTCTTAAAAGCACCTCAACAGAATTTAATATTCACAAAAATGAATACATTAGTAAAACATATTCAGCAAAATGTTATGTAATGAGCCTAAATTCAACCAGACAAATAAGTACAGAAGAATATTGACCAAACAACAGTATGAAAGTCTAAATTAATAACAGTAGTGTGTGTATTCTGAATTTAGATTATAAAAAAAAATAATTCCGGAGTAATGCAGTCTGACAAGGCAAAATATATTTTTTTAAAAAGGTAAAGCAACCAGTATGATTCAAATACTACACCCAAGGTTATTTGTAATGGTAGTTTATATATTTATATATGGCATTAATTAGTAAGTTAGTTCATTAGTTAGTTATAGGCTAGGTAACCAGCTGTCTTTTTCAGTGGAGTCTCAGGACCACTGTCTAGTTAAATTATTTGTTCAGTCGCACACTCAACGAATGGAGATTGAAGAAATTAAATGTAACCCTTCATGATAAACCTCAGCAGCAACTCATTGCCTTACTCTGCTATACTAAGTGACCAGATATCCTCTACTTAAAGAATTTCTAATGCACTTACTCTAGATGCTCATCTGAGGCTCTGGAATTTTGCTTTCTGTCCCTAATCCATCTGCACATGCTCAGTATCATCCAGGGTACAACATGTAGTAGGTGTCAGCAAGGGTATTTTGTTTGTTAACACAAGCCAGCAAAAACCCCATGACAGCCCTACCTCCCTCAAAATCTGCACTTCCATGGGATGCCTGGTTTCCAGTAGGGATTCTAAAAAGGAGCTGGGTTCCTTAGACTGCACACCTCCTCCTCCTCCTCTTCCCCCAAAGAGAGGTGAGCTATCAAAGTCAAATCACTCCACTCCTCTCCTACACCATCTTCAGAAGATACCTGAGCTACTATTTAAACTAGAGTCACCTGGAACTGTAGTCAAGACATCATCCTTCTATACCAATGAAGTTGGCTCCACTTTGTGCCTATATTTGTTGATGTACACATTCTGTCATCAGCAGCTGCTGCAAACCATGCTATTTTGTTTTTTTTTTGTTTTTTTTTTTCATGTCTTCCAAATCAGAATACTCATATTAATTCTCTATACTTTACACCCATTGGCAGTGTTGTACTGTATCATTCTCAAGGTGTATAGTTTGTCTTATAAATCCACGCACTTTCAACTTTAACTACCTAAAAAAAAGATTTGCATCCTTTGACCTACCAGCTGCTTTATTCAGTCTTCAGCTGTGTGACTGATTTTGTTTGATGTTATCATTAAAAATCATTGGGTGATTGAATACTTGGAGAGACGGTCCCATCCTGGAAGGAACAAATAGGCTGTAGGGCTCTTACTTTCCAGGGGAATAAATGAGAAAGGGGATCCTGACAGTTAATGAGGTAAGACAGCAAAAAAAAAAAAAAAAAAAAAAAAAAAAAGCAATCTAGTCACAAAGCATAAAATTAATATAGTTAATAAAGCACTTAGGTAAACTACCATTAGCAGATTATATAGTTCAGGGTCTGTAAATGATGTAAATGTAACCATCCATGCAAATAACAGTCAGTACCTACCTGATATTGTAAAGTGTATAGCCAGCAAGATTGCTTATGTTGCCTTTAGCCTTAGATGGGACATTATTTAAACATATTAAGATGGCACAAAAGTTTGCATTAGAAACACAGCATTCCAATTTCACCACTAATACTTTTTTTTTAGGAGATCAGCCCAAGCAGTCTATTCAGAAACCAATCCTCAGCTTACCTATAGTAGTCATTTGGTTCGAGAATATGTGTTAGATTATTAGGGGCACAAGACATCCTTTGCACAGGAATGCAACGACTTGTATCTTAATACTCTTCCCAAGAACAAATGTATATAAATTAGACTCGCCCACCTTCACAGAAGCAAGGTATTTGCATCAACACCAGCAATCTGTATTCAAGAGTACCTCTGGATTATTACAGAAATGAGTGGGGGGAATGGATTAAATTGACAACAGCCTTCCCTCCATGCTAGAAGGCATAGGTGCCAGAACCATTGAGCGAGGGGGAGGGAACCCACCAATTTTACAAGACAAGATGGTCTTGTCTGGTCAGTGAAAAAACAATTCATGCATGTGCATCGGGACGTGAAATGTTAAATTTGATCCGTGCGGACTGAAAGAAAGGTGCATTAAACTTGCAAGGCGCAAAATGTTAAACTTGCCTGGGATCATCTTCATCTTTCTGGTGAGGAGAAATACACAGATTAGGTTGCTGCTTTCATTCTGGTGAGGAGATATCAGGGATTGTGTTTTACTTTCTGCTGGGGGAAATTTGTGCTTTCATGTTGCTGCTCGTTGGGGGGATTGTGCTGCTTTCAGATTGTGTTTCACTTATGCTGCTGTATGTTTCACCTGCTGGTGGGGGACTGTGGTTCATTTATCAGTAGTAAAAAATGTCAAACCAGGAATTCACAAAAACCTTGCCCAGTGTAAGTCATGTCCTGAGCCAAATAAACAACATTTTTTTGTACGCCAATTATATTTGCCCTCTATCTTGTACAAAACATTTCTCACAGTAAAATTCCACATAAAATAACTGAACAAAATGCACAAGCACCACACTTTTTTCATACCCAAATGAACATGTCTTTTTTCCACCACTGTCCTTTCTAACAGTTTTTTAAAAGACATACCTTTCCTATAAACTATTGATGGTTCCATCCCAACCCTTTAGATAAGGTTGGCGCCACCCCTAAAAAGGTTCCAATTTTTCTTAATAACAGTTGTTATACTCCCACTATGTAAATTATAGGTGGAAATGAAAGTTTTCCCTTTCCTCTAATAACTAATGTCATTATTTGCCCCCTGAAAATGTTCATCAGATGTATGAGTGATCTTATGACTTCCGAATACAGGTTGAAAATATTCATTTTGTCTCTTTATTATGACTTCATTTTTGATATTTTTCAAAAATTCCATTGGGTAACCTCTTTTGACAAACATATTAATTATGAATTCACATTCATGTTGGAACTTATCAAATTATGAAACCATTCTGGCCACTCTTACCAGCTGGTCCTTTACCACAGATTTCTTCTGATGCATAGGATGCCCAGCCGGTAAAGTGCAGATAGGTATTGGAAAAGGCAGGTTTCCGATATATGTTAGAAACAAACCTATTCATTTCCTTGTCCTTTACAATTTCCACATCCAAAAAATTGATGAACATCAGTGGTAACAAAAATCAGTTTGTTATCATAGTCTGCGCTACTCATTTTGTGCAAAAAATGCCAAGAATCCTTGCATACATGGTCTATTTGAGCCAACTCATTCTTTAAGGAAACATCTAAAAAGTTTGCAATGAAACATGTTTTAGATCGGGAACCATCCACTATTGGATGTAAAGGGGGGGGGGGGGTTGACAATATTAGAATGAATTTTTGTATACCAAAAATACTGGCTACCACAGGTTTTGGATTAAGCATAAAACAAAACTCACTCTCTGCAATTTTGCCCTGCATTAGCATGTCCTCTAATGTACAATCAATTTTAAATATGCTACATTTATTTCATTTAATGAAACTTCAGTGTACATATCAGACAACAGATTTTGATTCATATTGCCCAAATAATCAGACCGCTCCATAACCACAAGCCTTCACCCTTTATCTGGTTTCATAATACATATTTCAGAGTCTTTATGTGGAAGTGATTTTACTGTGAGAAATGTTTTGTACAAGACAGAGGGCAAATAAAACTGGTGTACAAAAAAATGTTGTTTATTTGGCCCAGTGTAAGTCATGTCCTGCTTTCTATGTGGGGATGGCTTCTAAGAGGCTAAAGAATCATATATATGAGCATTTACAGAATATCAAAAAACAAAAAAGTACTAATGCAATGTGTATAGATATTTGAGTTGCAAAATAGATCATGTTTTTTGATTTTTAATTATAACTAAAATAGACAAGGATATGTAGGGTAGGGTTGTTGATTAACACCTTAACTTTTGTGAATTAAAATGGCAAATGAATTTGAATGCAACCCAGTACCCTGGATTAAATGAAGCAGTGTCCATCAGCTCATGTTTAAAGTTGAAGCAATTGAGCATAAAGTGATTTTATTGGTTAATAGGATGGGTCTGTGTTTCTTACTAACCTATTTTAACAGCTAAAAATTTTTGTGGTACTTGAGGTCTGAAGAAGTTGCTACTTGAATGAAAGCACTTAACTCTTTGAATTGTTTGTGATACTCTTAATAAAAGAAATTGCATGCAAGTTTTGGAGCATTTGGTACTTTGCTTGAGTTTCCTGGTATCCGGCACTGCCGTGGTGAGGTTTTTGTGAATTCCTATGTTTCACTTATGCTGTTGTGTGTTTCACCTGCGTTTCACTTGCTGGGGGGATTGTATTTCACTTATGCTGCTGCTGTGTGTTTCACCAGCTGGGGGGATTGTATTTCACTTTTGCTGCTGCTGTGTGTTTCACCAACTGGGGAGATTGTGTTTCACTTATGCTACTACTGAGTGTTTCACCTGATTGGGGGGGGGTTGTGTTTCACTTATGCTGCTGCTGTGTGTTTCACCTGCTGGGATGGATTGTGTTTCACTTATGCTACTGCTGTGTGTTTCACCTGCTGGGATGGATTGTGTTTCACTTATGCTACTGCTGTGTGTTTCACCTACTGGGTGGGATTGTGTTTCACTTATGCTACTGCTGTGTGTTTCACCTGCTGGGTGGGATTGTGTTTCACTTATGCTACTGCTGTGTGTTTCACCTGCTGGGTGGGATTGTGCTTCACTTATGCTACTGCTGTGTGTTTCACCTGCTGGGTGGGATTGTGCTTCACTTATGCTACTGCTGTGTGTTTCACCTGCTGGGTGGGATTGTGCTTCACTTATGCTACTGCTGTGTGTTTCACCTGCTGGGGTGGATTGTGTTTCACTTATGCTACTGCTGTGTGTTTCACCTGCTTGTGGGGGTGTTGTGTTTCACTTATGCTACTGCTGTGTGTTTCACCTGCTTGGGGGGATTGTGTTTCACTTATGCTACTGCTGTGTGTTTCACCTGCTGGGGGGATTTTGTATGCATGTGTGTGCGTGTGTGTGTGTGTGTGTGTGTGTATGCTGCAGTCCTGTGAATGTCCTCCTCTGGAGGAGTTACCTAGTAACTATGAACCTGTTATTTGTTTGCCATCCATTCCCTATTGTAATATTACTAGCTTATCATTTTTTAATGTAACATAGGCAAGTTATTCTTCAAGGGCAACAAGCACTTTATTTGTAGATGTAACAATGAAATATAAAGTTGTTTGCTGTTAGCAACCTCTTCATTAGTTACAGATCTCTTTAATGTGGAATTATTTAAATGACTTTACTCAGGGATTTTGCATATTTGCTGATATTGGTGGATTGTAATGACAGAAGTCGGAGTGGCCTTTTTTGGCTGAAATTTTCTGAAATTGGTAGTTTTGTCATTATTGGTTCATACATTTTGTTTCATTGCTTACTAGAAGACTGTTCAAAACTACAAATTTAAAATGCATTCTAACAAGTGGTGCTGTATTATACAAGGAATATAATGTAATAGTAATTTTAGTAAGGTGAATCAAAGAACACATACATATATACATGTCCCTAAAATGTGTGCAAGGAGCCTGTGATCTGAAAACAACCCAAAGGTAAACATAATCCTCTACTGGCCAGATACATTTTCTTTGAATGTGAGTTTTAGTGCTGTTTCAATGAAAGTGAGTTTCAAGGGCAGAGAAGTTTACTGCTCATGCTAAGTCTGTTTTCATTGCAAGACTGTATTGTTTGTTTAGCAAATGACTCAGTGTTTTATTTTGATTTCTGTAATCATTGTAAAAGTAAATAAGAAAACAGTATGCATGGTGACAGGTTTGAACAGTGTTTATGGTAACTGAGGCGAAATAGCCAAGTAATGGAACACTGGAGAGGCTGAGGAGGGGGCTGCTGCTGGAGCAGCAGGGGGTTACAGACTACATATTCAAGTAAAACAAAGCTCATCCCCTGTCCATATTCAAATGCAACTTGGATCTAAGGATGGGTAATAGAAAATGTACTCCAGGATTACTCTTCATGCCAGTAATGGATACAGGCAGTTCCTAAATGCTGCATCCCTTACATGGGTCCCCTCAAATTATCTATGGTATGATCACAGCTATTTTCACTAGGGCTAATGTACAATTATCAGCCTTGGGATAGGTAAGACCAATCAGGAAATATTAATTCAAGCACCAAAAGGGAAATTGGCTAAGCTTAAAATGTCCTCTAAATGAACCTGTGTTTTGGTACTAAATAGTTTTTAAAAAATTGCCACGTTTAGATCACTAAGTGCCCCTCTCACCCTCCGCCCCCCCCCCATCTTCAACAGCTTCCAGCACCTATGTGCTTTGTAAATCCAAAAGAGCAATTTACATGCATGCTTGAGTTCTGATTTAGGGGGAACAATATCTTTCTGTCGTTGGACTGTTTTTTAAAACAGTCCAGATTGATGGACTGCAGGCATCATCGAAGATGCCCAGAAGTCATTGCGGTTTAAACTCCAGGAAGTTAGAGGCCGACATGACTGTTAAGTCAGCAGCCTGTCACATAATCTGAGTACGTGAGGTGGCTACTGATTTGTCCAGTTACTCTCACGTTCTCTTCCTCTGCTTTAACTAATGATCTTAGTGATCACCTGCTCACATACATCATGAAAGACAAAATTAATTGTACAAGTTTACCTATTTATAGGTCTATCAGATCCAAGAAAAACTTTGACCCAACTAAATTTCAACTTGAACTCAAATCATGTAACTGGACAAAACTAAAGTTCCTTCCCCTTGATGAGGCAGTGTCATCATTTAACAATTCATTCCTTACTATACTTGACTCGCATGCCCCTAAGCGCTCAATAAGAATTAAAACTCAACTAGCACCCTGGCTAACAACAGACACCAAAACCAAAATAACAACTAGAGACAAAGCGTGGGATAAATGGCGCACCACCAAACTACCCCTAGATCGTATCAAATTCCAACAATTTAGAAATGAGACTAAAAAAGCCATCATACTAGATAAGAAAAATTACTTCTACAATCTGCAACATAAACATCAGAATAATCCTCAAAAGTACTGGGCAGGCATAAATAAACTTCTCCAACCAGGCAAATCCACTACTCCGACCCCAGGAACATTATCTGACAAGAGCCAAGAAGATATAGCCAATTCATTCAATACTTTCTTCACAGAAACCATCCAGTCATTAGCTAACCAACTTTCTCCTCCCCACACTTCTATAAACACTATACCCGACTCACCACTCTCTTTTAACTTCCAGCCAGTGTCCACATCCTTTATCAGATCCCTTTTGAAAAAACTGAAGCCAACCACCCTTTCAGCCGATCTTCTGCCGGCTGAATACCTGCAAATTGCTGCAGATGCCGTAGCCTACCCTATCTCAATCCTAATTAACAGAACCATAACCGAGGCCTCAATCCCCTCAATTTGGAAAATATCCTATGTTATACCACTCCACAAAGGAGGTTCATCCACAGAACTATCCAACTATAGACCTATAGCCATACTATCACCACTTGCCAAAATTATGGAAAAGTGCATGCACAACCAACTAATGCTCTATCTAACCCAAAATAAACTACTCACAGACTCTCAACATGGATTCAGACCCCATCATAGTACAACCACTGCCCTCCTCTCTTTTACTGAAAACATTAATCTTAACCGGAATAATAAAAAAATATCCTCCACTCTCTTCCTGGACCTATCAAAAGCCTTCAATATGGTAAACCATCAGTTACTTCTATATACTTTAAAAACCCTGTATCTAGATACTCCAGCCCTTGACTGGTTTCAAGCTTACCTCACTGGGAGACAACAAGCAGTAATGTGGCAAAACAAGCTCTCCTGCCTACTACCAAATACCATAGGAGTTCCTCAAGGTTCCATATTAGGACCTCTCCTCTTTTCAGTCTTCATAAACGACATCCAAACAGTCATCCCTGAAGCCACCTGCATTCAATATTCAGATGACTCGACTATAATATGTTCCAATGCCTCTCTTGCAAATCTACTAACTACCACCCAACATAGCTTCACCAAAGTCGAAAACTGGCTTGCCAACCATCTCCTGATCTTAAATCCAAACAAAACCAAGTTACTTCTCTTCTACCCAACCAATAGATCTCCAACTGAAAACTTCACTATAAAATCCAATAATGGGACGATCATCTCCCCAGACACCTATACAAAGCTATTAGGAGTAAACATTGACAACAAACTCAGATTTGATATACATATCAACCAAGCCATTAAGTCAGTCAACAAGAAACTTGGGACCCTATATAGAATTAAAGCCTTCCTTACCCCGAATGCCAGGGCAGCCACAGCCCGTTCACACCTTCTCTCTACCCTACTATATGCCTCTCCTGTCCTCACTCACCTTAACAAATCTGATCTGGCCAAGCTCTCATCCTGCTATAATCACATTGCCAGGTTCATTACAGGCCTACCCTACAGAACACACCACTGTACTAACCTGAAAAGGCTTGGATGGATAGAATTCCCACACCTTCTTCACCAGTCCCAACTCATAGAGGCCTTCAAAATCCTTAAACAACCTGAGAATACCTCAGCACTAAAAAACTTAATGACTCCCTACTCCAATCTAAGCTGCCTTCGCTCAGCAAACAGACTCCTTGTCCAAACAACTAAATCTCTCAACCTAGGTGGTGACGCGCTATTTGCCAACACCACTGGTAAAATATGGAACTCTCTCCCAAATAACATCACGCTTGCAACTTCTCTAAGTCAATTCAAAATAGTCTAAAACTCCACTTCAAGTCACACTGGCTATGTCCTTGCTCAAACCCAGACTAGCTCTGTGCCATTAACTAAAATATAAACAACTAGCTAAGATGATAAGTACTTTGTATACTGTGATAAAGAAATATGTATCCTGTCTAACTCTATGTCATTATACTGCCTACCGTCCTTGCTAATATGTTATTAATGTTACATTTGTAGTAATCTCAGAAATAGTAATGGCAGTCTTGTACTTGTATGTAAATAGCCTATGTTTTTGTTAAGTTCTTTCAGCTCATTTACTGTACCTAATTATCAATGTAACTCTGTTGGAGCTTTTCTCCCCGGGCCTCCGCTGAAAAAGGACATGTATCCAGTCGGACCATCCCGGTTAACAAATGTAAAATAAATAATAATAAATAAAATAACTAGACATAGTTAAGTTGTGAGGGAAAGAGCAAGAGACAGAGGAAATCCATTGATCGTATCAATCAAACTTTAAGGTAAGAGAAGCCAAGGAAGGTTATATTTAAATTAACCACCTGAAAAAAAATTTAAGTTCTCATTTTTTTTTTTTCTGGCAGGGACAACCAGATATGAGTGCTTTGGGGGCTGCTGTTGACCTTTTAATAAAATATCCTGGTAATGTGTCTTGTGGGCTGTTAATGCTTTTCTTTTTTTAATATAAATGCACAAGCAGGGTCCAACAGATATTAGTGGTCTGTGTTTTGTGGACTGTTGATGCTTTTCTTTTCTTAATATAACTATACTGGCAGGGTTCAACAGATATTAGTGGTCTGTGTCTTGTGGACTGTTGATGCTTTTCTTTTTTTATAGGTTCATAGGTAAGTACTAGGCTATTGGCCCTAGGGCCTATAAAAGCCTAGCCAAAAAATGTACCCTGGCTTTTGCCACCCAAGAAAATTAATTTCCTGTGCCCCTGTCGAGCAGAGCCACAGAAGTGATCCCTGGGGTGAATTTCCCATTTCCCTTCCAATCATCAAGATTTTTCTTGAAGAGTGCTAATGAGGAGCTCTGTTTGACATAGATAGGTAGTCTGTTCCAGAGTATGGGAAGTCTCTGGGACAGGAATCTATCCCTCCAACATGTTCTGTTTATTGTGGTGACAAGGTTTAGGTCCCTAGAGCGTGTAGCTCGGAGGGATTGGGATTTCTTTAAGTGGAGCATGTCCAAGAGCTCTGGGTTTGACATAGCTTTGTATGTTAGGCAGAGATCGCCCCTGAGTAGGCGATATGCGATGGAGTAAAGCTGTAGTTTGTTGAGACGGTCTGTATTTTTAATATAAATACAGTAGCAGGGGCCAACAGATATTAGTGGTCTGTGTTTTGTGGACTGTTGATGCTTTTCTTTTTTAATATAAATACACTAGCAGGGTCCAACAGATATTAGTGGTCTGTGTTTTGTGGACTGTTGATGCTTTTCTTTTTTTAATATAAATACACTAGCAGGGTCCAACAGATATTAGTGGTCTGTGTTTTGTGGACTGTTGATGCTTTTCTTTTTTTAATATAAATACACTAGCAGGGTCCAACAGATATTAGTGGTCTGTGTTTTGGGGGCTGTTGATGAATTTTTTTTTAATGTAGTATCCTGGCAGTGTGCTTTGTGGGTTGTTGATATTTTTAACATAATATCCTGGCAAGGTGAACCAGATACTAAGGAGGCAATGTATTTTGGGGGCTGTTGATGGATTTTTTTAACACAGTATCCTGGCAGTGTCAACCAGATCCTAGGGAGACAATGTGTTTTGGGGCTGCTGATGATTTTTTTTTTAATATACTATCCATGCAGGGTTACCAGATACTAAGGAGGCATTGTGCTTTGGAGGCTGCTTGACTGTGGATGTCTCTTTTTCTAATAAAATATCCTGGCAGAGATTAGACAGATACTAGGTATGCAGCATGTTTTGGAGTCTGCTGTTAGATGATTTTTTTTAACTTAATATCTTTTAAATTTTGAACTTAATATCTTTTTTCAGGGTCATTCAAGATAGATTAGGATAGTGTGCTGATGTTCTGTTTTTGAAACTCTGGCCCTACATGACAAAAGTGTGCATGGGTGAACTGAAGTAAGATCACCTGCAAACTCTTGACTATGTGATGCAAAAGAAGTACAGTGATCTAGCCACTGATGTCTCTCTCCATTATTTTAAACCTTGTAGGCTCAAAGCAGATACTGTGGTATGCAGACAGGCTTGGGGGGGGGGGGGCTATGCCTAGTGCGTGTGAATGAAATAAAATGGTAAGCATGATCAATGTTGTTCCCAGTGTAACATAGCTCTGCCTTGTGAGGTCTTCTGCAGCCCCCCCACTTTGATTTGAAGTCACCAGCTGCCACTGCAGTTATGTGATGTTTGTTGGTAGCCCCTAGATAGTATTATTGTAAGAAGGCTAGTATTTATGTTGTTATTTGGGTATTAATAGAATGAGATAGCAATGATATAGTAATAATATTAGTAGTATTAGTGATATAAACTTACACATTTAATAAAATCTCCAAAAATAAAGGTTATATTTGAATGCCATGTTTGATTGAGACTTTTTTTGTTGTTGTGTCTTTTGGCTTTTCCCAGTTAGGGGTCGCCACAGTGGAACTCCGGTCTGCTAATGATTGGCAGTCGATTTTTACGTGCTGGCTTGCGTGCCTAATGCACAACCTTCAATGAAGGAACGCCCATTCATGCATGTTGCCACACAGAAGACGCTCTAACTGAGAATCGAACAGGCAACATCTAACTGTGAGGCGACAATGCTACCGCAGCACCACCACCGCAGTCCATGTTTAACTGAGACTGTGAGTCATAATAATTTCATCAGTAAAATCAGAGCTGTCTAAAAACAATCCTAGAAAAAGATCCTGTTAACATTATTCTCTGCTAAATAAATAAAAATATGTATAACAAAAAAAAAGAGAGAACAAATGTACTTTGTTTCTGTATCACTTCTGGTTTATAGTATAGTTATTGTATGACTGTTAGACACTGCATTACTTCAAAACCTTGATACTTCTAGTAAGATAGTGTGTGAGAACTGGATTCCAAAATAGTAGAGAAGTGTTACATAGGTCTACTGCTGAGAAGAGGCAAGTGCCCCACCTTGTATATAGTACCAAATAACAACTACATTAGGACATATGCATAGACCTGGAACCATATACACTACTGTCACACATGAGCATAGAATGACATTCTCATGATACTCACATGGGGGAGGGGGCTGGCATGATGGTTAAGGTGTTCACCTTACAGACACAAAGTGCAGGGTTCAATTCTCACATAGGGTAATGGGCTAGGCTTAAAATGGCCCACAGGGGCAATTAGCCTAGTACTAATCTATGAACTATGAACTAAGGAAATAGCAAAATGACAGATTTACATGAGGAAAAAATAATGATTCTGAAACACCATGCAGATTAACATAATTCCTTATCACAGCTGTAGATGATTCACAGAATGGTGGACTAAACAATATCTGAATTTTGTACAGAGGACATGCGTAACAAAAAGGAAAGCTACAGTGTTCTAGCAAATTGCATGATGGGACACTTTACAATAGTACTGTATCAGGCATAATTATGCAAAAAGTTTTAAAAACATATGTATTTTATTTATTGCATTTGTTAACTGGATAAGTAAACTGATCTTTCCAAACGTTTTCAGCCATGATCAAAGTCAATGTGATAAAGACCAATACAGTGTAGTTTGTGCATATATATATATATATATATATATATATATATATATATATATATATATATATATATATATATATACTGACTTCAAGGAAACACTGGCTGTCTTAGATGACTAAAAAACTCACATTTATTACGTATTTCACAAGCTAACTGAAACCGATTTCATTGTTTTCAATATCAAAACAAACAAGAAAAAAGAAATACACTACTCACTTGGCTGTCATTTAAAAAAAAAGGTACCTTCTGTTATTCCCACCACCTATATATATTATATGGCTGACCAAGTTCGTAGATGACTGCAAACTAGGGGCTATAATTGACTCACCGGCTGACACAGACATCCTCCAAAAGAGTCTCACTGAGATGGATACCTGGTGTCAAAATCATGGCCTCAAGCTAAATGCCAAAAAGTGCATAGTTATTACCTTTGGAAATAACAAAGTACCCACAAACTACCACATAGGTGGAAGTCCCCTAAATACGGAAAACGTAATAAGGGATCTGGGGACCCAAGTAGATAGTAATCTCTCCTTTGATAATCACATTGCCAAAGTGGTTAGAAAATCCTTCTATGTGGCCCACCTAATCACAAAAGAGTTTGCATCCAGATCAAAAAAGGTCATTGTGCCCCTCTATTCATCACTCATCAGACCCATCATAGAGTACAATGCCCCATTTGGGATGTACATTACAAGACACCTGCAACAGCTGGAAAGACCACAGAAGTACCTCACCAAGAGGATCACTGGCCTCAAACAGATGCCCTATGCAACTTGACTGAAGAAATTCTAGCTGTACTTGGTTGCATACCACCTGCTCAGAGGTGATCTCTGCCTGACATATAAGGCCATGTCCAACCCAGAATTGATGGACATGCTCCACCTAAAGAAAACCTTATCCCCTTGAGCTACACGCTCTATGGATCTAAACCTCACCACAACAATGAATAAGATGTGCTGGAGGGATAGATTCCTGTCCCAGAGACTTCCCATGCTTTGGAACAAGATTCCAATCTACATTAGGCAGAGCTCCTCGCTAGCACTCTTCAAGAGGAACCTTGACGAGTGGATGGGAAACAGAAAGTTTACCTTGGGGATCACTTCAGTGGCTCTGCTGGACAGAGGCACAAAGAACTAATATAAGGGGGTGGCGAAAGCCAACACATTCTGGCTAGGCTTATAAATGCCCTCGGGCAGATAGCCTAGTACCTACCTATGAACCTATGAACCTATAATCTAGTCTATATAGCAGTAAGGTTGTCTCCAGCAAGTTCCAGGCTGAGGCCTGCCCCATGTTTGATTTCAGCTCCTGCTTACCCTATTCTGAACCCCAAGTGAATATCTAGGTCCTGAATTCTTCTGAATAGGCACCCTTGTTTTATGTAGCATTAAAGCGTAATTAGCTAATATAAATCACTTGAAAGCCAAGTGAGCAGTGCAGTACAATACAGAACATAATATCCAGTACATAGTCCCTCTGTATGTACTCAACAAATAGCCCTTACAGGGCTGTTGCACTTCGAACCTGGCCACTGCTTTTTATTTTTCATGACTGTCTAGACATGCTGAGGGGTGTGTCTGTGTAAAGGCAGTTTTGATACGGCTTGCTCAACGTTGCCCGTCGGTTGGCTCGTTTGCGCGGTGCGCAGCTCCGCGCAAATGGGGTACGCTGCTTTAAGCCTCATTTGGCTATTGGCACGCATATTACGCTAAGCTCAGTTAGGGGCACATAGATTTAGCATGTTAGACCACTGCTCAGCTACAGGCACTCATTTTGCACCAGTTAAACTACTGCTCATCTACGGGCAGATGCACTCACTCTGTTCAACTGTAGCTCAGCTATGAGCACATCTGGCATTTTTTATTCTTTTGTTACCTCACATTTCTTCAATATAAATGGGCTATTTCATTACATTTTACATAAATTGTGGTTTTATGTGCACATATTTGTCAGGGACTTGTTTCCTGCTTATTTTGCAAAAAAAAAAATTGGTGTTGTGGGGGATCGAACCATGACTGCCTGCTATTCAGCCAACATCTCTACCGCTACACTATTGCTTCCTGGCTTATTTTGCATATTTAGTTCTTATATGCTTTCCCACTGACTGCTAACTGTAGCTGCGCTACGGGCACGCCAGCATAGCAGCACTCACGGTTAAACATCTTTACAATTTAAAAAAAATATATAAAAAAATATATAACATGTTCATTTATATATTTTATGTTCATAGTCTGTGGGGGCATGTGTTGTGTTGTGTTTATTCACATTTCCGTGGACTCTGTTGTGGGTGTTTACTTTGGGCACTTTTACACTTCTGGGGGCGTGTCCGCTTGCAGGGCTCAGCCTACGGACACGCCCCCTACTGTCTTACACGGACCGTGTTAGACTTAGATGTGATTCAACATGCTCTCATGAATATGCAGAGCATGCTGACATCACTCCGTTTAACTGCAGCCTCCGTGTAAGAGTTATACTCCTACAAGGAGGCTTCGTGAATCCTTGCCAGAGTGTTTTTAGCATTAGAGTGGGCTTTCTACTCCTAGATGTACTATTGGCTGGAAAGACATTTCATCTTAGTAATTAACCATGCTCCTCTACAATGAGTCACTAAGCATTTTAGCTGCTTACCCTATCCTGACCATGCAAGTGAATATCTGCTCCCTGAATTCTTCTAAATAGGCACCCTTGTTTATGCAGTAGTAAGGAGTAATTAGCAAATACAAATCAGTTTACTAACTTTATGTGAGAATGTTTACACACGCACACACACACACACACACACACACACACACACACACACACAGACACACACGTTGCTTTGCATTGCACTTAAAGACACAGTATGCTTTTACTGCGCTCAGCATGTTACAGCTACTCACCTCTTAAAACACAACTATTAACATGTGAAAACTATCCATATCTCGGCACAAAACTGTGGGTTTTATGCTCACTATGATGGGTTGTAGAACATGGACATCCCATCAGCATTCAAATTTACTAGTCCAAGCTATGACTGGGAATGGTTGCAGGGATAATGCCCATTGGCACAACTAGGTATTGCCATCTTTCTGCTTAGTGACTCATTGTAGAGGAGCATGGTTAATTACTAAGATGAAATGTCTTTCCAGCCAATAGTACATCTAGGAGTAGAAGGCCCACTCTAATGCTAAAAACACTCTGGCAAGGATTCACGAAGCCTCCGTGTAAGAGTATAACTCTTACACGGAGGCTGCAGTTAAACGGAGTGATGTCAGCATGCTCTGCATATTCATGAGAGCATGCTGAATCACACCTAAGTCTAACACGGTCCGTGTAAGACAGTAGGGGGCGTGTCCGTAGGCTGAGCCCTGCAAGCGGACACGCCCCCAGAAGTGTAAAAGTGCCCAAAGTAAACACCCACAACAGAGTCCACGGAAATGTGAATAAACACAACACAACACATGCCCCCACAGACTATGAACATAAAATATATAAATGAACATGTTATATATTTTTTTTAAATTGTAAAGATGTTTAACCGTGAGTGCGCTCGTTTGCGTGGGCGTGCCCGTAGCGCAGCTACAGTTAGCAGTCAGTGGGAAAGCATATAAGAACTAAATATGCAAAATAAGCCAGGAAGCAATAGCGTAGTGGTAGAGATGTTGGCTGAAGAGCAGGCAGTCATGGTCCGAGCCCCCACAACACCAATTTTTTTTTTTTTGCAAAATAAGCAGGAAACAAGTCCCTGACAAATATGTACACATAAAACCACAATTTATGTAAAATGTAATGAAATAGCCCATTTATATTGAAGAAATGTGAGGTAACAAAAGAATACAAAATGCCAGATGTGCTCATAGCTGAGCTACAGTTTAACAGAGTGAGTGCATCTGCCCGTAGATGAGCAGTGGTTTAACTGGTGCAAAATGAGTGCCCATAGCTGAGCAGTGGTCTAACACGCTAAATCTATGTGCCCCTAACTGAGCTTAGCGTAATATGCGTGCCAATAGCCAAATGAGGCTTAAAGCAGCGTACCCCGTTTGCGCGGAGCTGCGCACCACGCAAACGAGCCAACCGACGGGCAACGTTGAGCAAGCCGTATCAAAACTGCCTTTACACAGACACACCCCTCAGCATGTCTAGACAGTCATGAAAAATAAAAAGCAGTGGCCAGGTTCGAACCCAGGATACTATACACCATAGTCAAGGTACCAAACCACTGAACCATGACAGCAGTACCTAGAAATGCAATAATAGCTAATATATAGGAATGAATACAAACTGGAGCATGACAATGCAGGTTCACTGAAGTTGATACAATTCCAAAATGGCCAATCACAGATATGTGTGGGAAAAACAGACTATATAAGCCCCATAGGCAGGAATACACAGCATGAACGATTGTAGAACTGACCTGCAGGCAGAATGACAGGAGTAGGAGAGGGTAGTTGCTTTCGAGCACAAAAGTAGGGTGTTGAGGAGTCCAGGTACATGGTCTGGCTCCTAGTCCATAATCATGAGGCCCAACTCTTGCAGGGCCAGGTCCTCTGGGGAGCATACAATGCCGAGGTGTGGGACCGGTTGACTCGTGATCTCACCATTGCCACAGGGATTCCAAGGACTGGTGAGCAGGTCCGTCACCACCATACGGACTTGAAGAGATGCAAGCAGGACCAACTGAACCTTTGGATCCAGGAGGCCCGGCAAACACCCAACGCCCCACTACTGAGTAAGTAACATTTAATTATGTATGTAAGAAATTAAACTAGCTGATATTATGGAGATGTGTATTCCAATATTACTTCATTTGTATTACAGCTGCAGGTGTCCGTTCTGCGAACAGCAGAGCCCATGGCGATAGGCTGGTGCGGTTGCGCCACCAGGCAGGTCAGTAATCCACTACCAGTAACTGTAAAGAAATATAAAAGTATGACAGTCAGCAAAGGAGTGCAGTGTAGTCAGTAAGGAATAAAATCTGCAAGTAACAGTGTGAAAGTGCATGCAAGTATTGCTTGATTACAAAAGTGTGTTTCAGCCTGTAAGT
This sequence comes from Protopterus annectens, assembly GCF_019279795.1. Taxonomy (NCBI): domain Eukaryota; kingdom Metazoa; phylum Chordata; order Ceratodontiformes; family Protopteridae; genus Protopterus; species Protopterus annectens. Next base: position 1,572,714,524 of record NC_056737.1, read on the forward strand.
TAAACCGAAAAATGAAACTGTCTGACATATATTCTGAAATAAAAATGCCCTACCTGTAAGAAAATAGTACACAACCTACAGCAGGCTGAAAAGTATAGCTGCAGAAGATGATGAAATCACATGTGTGAAATATATCCCTGTGGAAATACTGAAACATGACAGAAGTGAGACTGCTGGAAAGGATTGTAATAGCTACAGGTAAAACATGTCAATAAAGCCTAGAAGTAAGTACCATCCTGAATAGTAAAATGAAAGCAAGTGAGAGAGTGTGAGAAAGTGTCATGAATCCAGCAATACAGTAGTAATAACCCCTGAATAAAGTATACTGCAGTCAAGACAGAATGAAATGCATGTGAGATTCAAAACCAAACAGCTCAATCTGTTCAAAGTGTTGCTGCATCTGGAATGTGTATCCCAAAATCTGGATATGTTGCTCTCAGTTTGCAATATGCAGATAGGATGATTGTCTGATATACCAAACATCCACACTTGTCTACAGCTATATAAAGCAAATGTAGCAGGTTGATGTAGCTGAACAAAGCTAGATATGAATGTGTATGAATAACCATAAAATGTATATTGATGTTGCAGTAACAGTCCTATCACCAAGTTGAAATAGTTATCATATAGGAAACTGTAGTTAGAACAGTAGTGTGTATATAACTGTAGCTATTAGAAATGTACAGCATATGTATTGTTATTCGAAGGTGTTAATATTACTTTCTTTACCCCACCCTATAATCACATATAACCCATTCCACGTGAAAATGGTATGTGCAATCACAATTAACACCCCTGGACGTTTGTCCTGTTGGGTCATATATATTTGCATGTCCGTTGATGCATCTGCCCTGTTCATACATCCACACCTGATGGCCTGTTGCCATCAATTAACCCTGCATGTTGTTGGACTGTGTATTTCTGTTCAAATTATGCATGTGTTATGCACGCTGTTCAATGGTGTGAATATCTGGGTGTTTGGTTAATGGGAATACTAATGCATGCTGTTACAACTAATTGTGAATGGTATTATATGTCACTAACCCAAACTGTCATGACATAATGCAAAACATAGGACGACAGGGAAGGCGGGTTCCAGCGGACCCACCTCTCCCACCTCAGCTGGCGAGTGCACCTGGCACTAGTGCCGAGTCCGGACCCTCCTCCGGTGGCTCTGTGCCACCTGTGGGTGGAAGCGCTGCAAGGGATGGGGCTCGGCCCCCCTCTGCAAGTGTGGCCAGAGGAGAACCACCACTCACCCTCCGTAGCGTCCGGACTGTGGTGCGTAGGGAGATTCGGGACTCTGTTCTCGAGCCCCTACGCCAGCTCGAGGCATGGGTGGTGCAACTAACGGGCATGCCTGTTGCCCCGCCTACACAGCCCCTAGCACAGCCCCGTCCTGGGCAGTGAAGGAACAGTGGCAACTGCCTATGGGTGGGGATATCAGTTCCACTGTTGCCATCTGTGGGCTCATGGGCTTTGGATATCCAAACCTCCGTCCCCGTCAATTGTGTAGCCCCCCCACACATGTCATACACCGCCCCTGTATGCGTCTTGTTTGTCTTGTCTGTTTACCTACCCAACCTACCTCCTCAGCTGTACCGACTTCCTTCACCTGACATACCACTCTCACCTGAAAAAAAAGGGCACTCTGTACCCACAAAAAAATTACGCCCCATACATAGCTGCCCATTCCGCGCACATGTCTGCTGGACATGGAACCTATCAATTACAATTGGCTGTACAACAAGTATTATTGTTGTCCTGACACCTCTCTCAGGGGTGGAAGGTTTCAAATGTCACACCAAATTACATACATATGCACAGCTGTTGCTGATGAAGAAATTGGCAGCTATGGGCCTTACCTACATCCCTCCTGCACATCCCAAGCTTGTTTCCCTACTGTCTTACCCTCTTTGTGACCCCTTTTTCACCACTTTCCTGTCTCCTCATTTTCTTTTCTTTCAAAGAAAATAGCGCGGGTGTGCACAAGAGTAAGCACGTTTAAGCGATTGTAAGCGGGTGTGCGCTTGTGTGTGCAGAGCTAACCGCCAGTGCGCATGCGTGAGCTCCGCAAAAACCAGCGCTAACCCGGTTACAACTGCTTAAAAGTGCCTTAGTCACTTTGATTGACAGGTCTTGTAGTCAGTTCAGAAGCAAAATAAAATCCCACTGGCAGTCCCGAACCCAGGACCTTGGAAACAGTAGTCTGCATGACTTACCACTAAGCCATGACTCTTATACAAGAACATTGTGCTAAAATAAATATATCATGTAATAGTAGGAATGAATGTAAAGGGAATATAGATGTGTAGTACACAAAGCATGCCATTTAGAATTACTATCAAAACTAGTGGATTTCCATAATAGTAGTGTGTGAACAGAAACAGCCATGCTAGTTGGTAGCTAGTAGGTAATAATGTCACTATAGCACCTTGCAAGCCACACACATACTCACAGCAGGATAATCACTGCCCATACCCCACAACCTCTTACAGGAACACATCTGGACCAAGTAATAAAATATGTGGAGCAAAGGCCCAAAACCAGGGACACATTACAAATAATGTTACAACAAATGCAGACAGTTCAGAGAGTAACAGGGTCTGCATTTTGTGGGATGTTAGGAAGGGTATGAAGTCTGAAACTTGAATGTTTGTCACCATATTCTGACTTGAGCCCAGAGTGATTTGCCAGAAAAAGGTGTGCATGAGATATTGACCAAAATATGAGGCAGAAATGTGGACAACCTGCAAATATCTGTACACATGACGGGTCTGACACCACCATATTTGAATAGTTAAGAGCCTAGACATAGCAACAGTGAATGACTTACAGGGATGCCCCACAGACTCCATGTGAAATGTACAAACAGTAGGCAGAAAGGTGTAACACATGCAATGGTAACTATGGAGTCCTGAAAGTATTCACCACTTGCATGGCAGAAAAAGTGTAGTAATACATATGCTCATGCTAACCCACAGTCACAACTGCAGCATACCAGACATTTTAATGGGTGTACCCCACTGATATGTACCATTCCATGAGGCAGATAGATGAACCTGAAAGTCTCTGGGGCCTGCTCAGCAGCATACTCAAATACCCTAATAGATGTCAAGGCCCACACCATGGCCAGACCACACTGCATGCTGTAACACCCTAGCAGATATAGCAAGCATTCCAAGGTGTGAATGTACATGGAAAATAGGAAAGCTACAGCAGCACACTACAGTCAGGACACCTAGCAGGCATACAAGTAGTGACTGTAAAGGGCAAATATTGAAGCCTTAGCAACAAAGTGCAAGTAAAAGTGAAAGGAAAGCACACACACACACACACATTAACAGTAGTAGTAGTTGTAGGTGTCAGTGTACATACACAGTTAGTACAGGAAACTGGAGAAATGAATGGAGGAATGTTAATCTACAACACACCTGGAAATATGAGAGAGATACCAACCTTTACACTCACAGAACATTGTCCACAGCGTAACAGCATGGTCCCTGCCCTTAAAATCTGAAAGGGCTACGCCTATCTCACATACCTTTTTATAGCACTGTTCTGAAATCACAATGAGAACTGCAATCAGTACACAACTGGCTGCATGCAATTAGCAAATGCTGGCTAACAATTGGTGCAGAGGCCATCACATGGGCATATGCAGATACCTACAAAAGTATGCTGTACTCCCAGTCCACACATGCAATACTTTCATTGCACCCTGAGAAGGACGTGAGAGACAGACAGACAAAGAGAGAGAGAGAGACAGAGACAGAGACAGAGAAAATTGCAATTAAGCAGACACAAACAAATTGTTCAGCAACAGCCACCTGAAAGCTGACAACTGGGAAGTGGAGCAGCAGGACAGAGAACCAGATGGCAACACAAGCAGCTGTGACAAACACAGGTAATGTAAAGTAATACTATAAAGGTCTACATACTTTGAACCCTCCATATGTGTCATTGGTCTGTAGCCATATGTATATGAAGATGTGTAAAGGGCAGGGGACATACAGCAACTATCAGTGAAGGCTGTACATACATTTGTATGTGAGAGCATTTATGTGCACATATCAATGTAGGTTGACTGTAGGTTGTAGTGAAATGTACAAAGTAGGTTTCACAGTTATGTATGTTTAGCAGTATATTGGTGTGTGTATACAGTATGGTAGACAAACATGTTGATATACCTGTCTATCATATGGATACGTATGTATGTCAACATATGTATGTGTATATATATATATATATATATATATATATATATATATATATGATATGCATATATGTATACATACATAGAGAGAGAGATGTAGGAATACATAGACAGATGTAGATAGAATATTGTACAAACACATATATGTAATGCACACATACAGATATAGATATATGTAGATACATATACATAGACAGACTGATCTGGCTATCTACAGGTATGACTGTATATGACGACCTTCAACACACCCTGTCCCACCCCCTCTGTCACTATCACCCCCTCTGTGTCCCCCCTCCACATCTATAGCAATATATGTACATCAATATATATATGTGTATATGTATACAGACATATATATATATATATATATATATATATATATATATATATATATATACATATAGATATATCTATATACATATATATATATATATATATAGAGAGAGAGAGAGAGAGATGTATATAAATTCTGAGTGAGGCACATGTGTGCAGATGTATTGCAAGAGGTGCCTGGTGACAAAGGCATGGAGTGAACACCAGTGTCAAAACCGGAGTACCATACCACATTCCAAATCACCTACACCAGTAACCACCAGATATGTGATTGGCTGCCCACCACTGCATGTGTCAGGGGTGAACAGGGTCATAAAGGTGTACAGTAGTGACCCCAATGATATTCACAGTGGCACACTATCCCTGGAATACCTGCACATGGTATGTGTCAGCGAACATGGTGTGTCAGCTATGGACATGTAGGTCGGTGTACCCCTCCACACCACATAATGGATGCCATGGTATGGACCTCACATGACAGCTACAGATATGGAGAAGGACACAGTGACATGTACAACACTGTGACAATGCACTCAAACACATTACCAATGCACAGTGACTGACAACACCACAGAGTACACATATACCACCCACATAGAGGTTACCACTCCCGGATATACATATGTAAGTCACACCCATGACAGATGTCCAACAACCATAGCAACACCTCACACCATCCACAACCTAAATGACTGCTGTGTGTTGTCCGTGCCACTGCAATAGAGTGCACATGTGGAAGTAAAAGTACCTACCCACAGATAAGACATACCCTGCAATAAACCACACAGTGTTAAGAAGCAAGACTCCCCGTGTGTACACGTCACACATACCCCTGCTGAATGTTAGTCAGATAGGTAATATGTCATATGAGTCACCCTGTGTAACTGTGTGACAGCAGCAGGTACCATCACACCACATGTGTCACAATGGTCAGGGTAGCAGAACAGTACGCTGCTGTAGTCCCAGGGGCAATAGCATATTGTATAGTATTGTATTGTAATGTAATGTATTGTGTTGTATTGTATTGGTATGTTGAGTTGCCTCCTTCGTGGAGTGGAACCACTGCTGCTGTGCGCCAGTGTACAAGTACATATCCTGTAGTCAGGCTAGTGTTACATAGCACTTCTATATGTGTGTTTAGCTCCTGTCAGAGTTTATGTAGCATGCAACTGGGGATACCATCAGGTCACATTCATGTTGTGTATTCTGCTGTCCTGAGGGTGGCTCTCACCTGGACATCTATGATGACAGGGAGGTTACAGTCAGCTGGGATAACTATGTCTTATTTTGGGGAGAGGCGGGGTGACACCTGCACTGAACCTGTCTGCCACAATGTTGTCAATATCTGTGGTGTCAGTGAAATATTTGTTGTTGTGTACTAACTATGGGCATAGAGGATGGATCCTGACCAGGTTGCTAACATAACTGAAGAAGGCCTTCTGGTTATCTGTAGTGTCCCTCTTGATTTCCCTCTCAAAGTTGCCCATGGATGTTTGTATGATGGAAAATAGATCCTTACTAGTGCTGCTCAGACATGCCCTCCCTTTACGGAATTATGCTCTGTCTTGCAGTAGCTTCCATCTTCTGTAATACAATCTGTCTATGGCTGGGGTCCACCAGACAGGATGCTGTCCCTTTGTGGAGAGTGTCTTGGTCATATATGGGATTGCATGATCCATGCATTCTCGGAGATGTCTGTAGAAAGCAATTGTGTAGGGGTCAGCATTGTGGGTTGTATCTGCCACTGGCCCAGTGGGCTGAAAGGATACCATGTCACTGTTACAAAGTGTAAAGTTTGCATCTGTAATGTTATTCACTATAGTCGTTTGTGCTGGTGGTGGAGGTGGGATATGTATATCCAGGGCAATCAGTGTGTGGTCAGCTCACAGTAGTTGATGATGTAGGCCATACAGTACCTAGATACAAACGTCCAGAGTGAGAAGGTGCTCTTGACCTGAATCAGTGTTCTGACTGCTGGGGTTTGGTAGTATGTCGTATGGAATGTGCCAGGTACTGTTGCACAGTTGCTGGCTGAGCACTGATACCTGGCCATTTACATGTGTATCCACCAATAGACAGACAGATGCTATATATGTGAGATATGTTGTATCATAACAGTCGAGTAGCATGTGTAGTATGTGTGCCAAATTCTGCTGACATATATTGCTGATATCAGGTTCTTTTCTTTCTCAGGTACATGGCTCACCCGCGGAATCCCACTTACTCCACAGCTGAGGATGAGGAGATACACCAGAGCCTGGTGCGGGATTATGCAATACTCTTTTCCCGCACCAGCCAGAATCAGCAGGAGAGGGCTGCACTGTGGCAAGACCTTGTCCGTCGGGTAAATGACATAGGCACGCATAATAGGACATATGAGCAGGTACAACATCACTGCAGTGATTTAATCAGACATGTCCGTCAGCGTGTGTCGGATATCCACAGGCAACAGGTCGCCACAGGTGGTGGGGTGGCTACACATCCCCCACTCACCAGACTGGAGGGACTACCCATGAGTGTAGTGGCTCCAGTCTGCCAGCAACAACAACAGCAGCAGACATGCATTATGATGGAGGCTGGAGCCACGCAGCAGCAAGACAGTGAACGTGCAGGTAATATGCCATATGTATAGTTGACTGTTGTGTACACTGGTAGTTAATGCATGTGTGAGGTGTGTCCTTGGTTTGTAGCTGTCACCATAGTATTTAATGTGCAAGTGTGATATCCTCAATATTAGCAGCTGACCTGTGAAAGGCGACTGTTGTACTACTGACCTGTATCATACTCAGTAACAATGGCACAGTTGTGCCGACTGACATTAGTTTCTTCACGTCTGCAGGTCCCTCTGGTATAACAGCAATGCAGCCTATCCATGCTGGTGAGTGTGTATTAACAATTCCTGTAATAGTTTTGATAGTAATAGTACTATTTGGCTCACTTAGTAGTGCTCTTTGTATGCATGTAGGTGTGTCTGTGTCTGTGTGTTGATATCACGCATACTGAGTACTGTACAATTGTGTGAAACTGTGTGCATGTGTGCATGTGTGCACCTGTGCATGTGTGCACCTGTGCATGTGTGCATGTGTGCATGTGTGCATGTGTGCACCTGTGCATGTGTGCTTGTGTGCACCTGTGCATGTGTGCATATGTGCATATGTGCACCTGTGCATGTGTGCATGTGTGCACCTGTGCATGTGTGCATGTGTGCATGTGTGCATGTGTGCATGTGTACATGTGTGCATGTGTGCACCTGTGCATGTGTGCATGTGTGCATGTGTGCACCTGTGCATGTGTGCACCTGTGCATGTGTGCATGTGTGCACCTGTGCATGTGTGCATGTGTGCATGTGTGCATCACTGGTAATGTGTAGACATTGTAAACTGTGTTTCCTGTTTCCCTCCCACAGGTTCTGGTGCTGCTCTGGTGTCATGTAGCAGGGAAGCTGAATCAGGTGCCGTGGGTACTGATAATGATGACATCTGTGTAATGGCACAGGAAGGTATGCCAGGGTCCATCATTGGTCAGCCGATTGACAGTACACAGCTGTCGACCCCATCAATGCGCACAGTTATCCTGCCAATACACCCTTTGTCACCAATGTCCCTAGGTGATGGACAGCATACAGTGGGCATTGACCAGGGTAATGTGGTATCTGTGGCACATGCCTCCCCACACAGCAGCCATGGGCATGGCCCAGAGATGGTACCACACAGACAGATGTCCAGGGGTTCTCGTGGGAGCATCCGTGGGCGCATTGTCCCTGTCAGACGTGCCCACAGAGGTCTTACAACCTCAGCTATGTTTCGGGCTGTCATGCAGGCACAGTCACATATGGAACGGTACACCAGACAGGGTCTGAGGGAGCTGACAGCATGTCGCACAGCCATGACTGACAGTATGCGTGACATTGCGGCTGCCATCCGTGATTTCACCGATGTCATAGACAGACGTTGTGGGGACATATTAGACCGGTTCCACAACTACATGTCCATGAGCCAGGGCGATGGTGGGCGGTTGAGGCATTGATGTGGCCGTATGCCAGCAACAGCAGCTGGCAGTCGTCGTGGATGACAACAGGGCCGTGGCTGCCCCCGTAGTGCCAGCAGCAGCCCCAGCAATGCTGGGTCTGTGCTGTTATCAGACCGCCCCAGGAGACCACGTGCACGTGGCTCTGGCCAGGCCCGACAGGGATCTGTGTCCAGTCAACAAACACCTGCTTCTGATGACAGTACCCAGTCTGGGTTGGTACCGGATACGGTCCATAGCACCCCTGCAAGGCACAGGTACCGTGTCCATGGTCAGAGACACTGATCTGTATGACCTGGCAGGTACAGTCTGTGGCTGTCCACAAACACCAGTATATGGCAGCCATGAGGTGGAACTGTGTGCATCCATACACACATGCAAATTGACAACACCTAGGGCTACCGCATACACGCACACACTGCATCAACATTGCCCAACCTTCTACTGCTGTCCCTCACCAACACACATACACATACATGTCAATCGGTGGTATCGGTGGCTGGCTCAGGCATACCAAGTTCACACCCTGTGCATATGATGAAACTGTGCCACCTCCTGCAATCTGTAACAACTGTGCAGGTACAGGTTAACATGTTGCTGATGCACAGGGTGACCACATAGATGTGTAGTAATAGTATCATGTTGTTAACAGTACTGTGTGCTGAATTAATTGTGGGTATATCACAGCATGCCTGATGCAGTAAGTGTGTGATTGTCATGTACTGTTGTCTACACCCATGGTAAGTACCATAGTGTATCATCTGCACATGTTGGCATACTGGTGGTAATGATGTCAACAGAAGGCTACATACATAGGTATCACAGGGGATAAGGTAATGAATGCAGTAATATGCAATGATGGATATGTAAATTGCAAGTGGCATGTTGCCCACACTGGACTCTGCAATGCAGATGTTTGAGGATGTTGATATGTGTGCAGTACTACACGACTGGTACAGGAAACACAGGAGCACCCTAGCACTGCATGCTCACATCTCATACCATGCTAGATAGCCCCAACACACAAAACTAAGTCACAGGAGGGAGAGTCCCCATATATGTCAGGGATACTGTGGTGGCAGGCCACGTAGCATACATCCTACTAAGTATGGAACCACTGATTGAAGGCTCAGTGTGTGTTATTTGACATGTGTATTACTGTAGGTATGAGCACATGGGTTTCCATCCAGTTATTGTACATCCTGACAGTACATGGTCTGTACACTTGTGTGCGCTGAGACTGGACCCTAGCCATCTGACCCGTGTATTTCCATGTACATGTGCATAGTGCCTGCATATTTGCAGTGTTACCTACTGGAAGTGGTACAGCTTGTTTGTTGTACAATGGACTACATGCAGCCCTGTTTACTGTAGCTTTGTTTGCATGCATGTTTGCTTGCAATTACCCTGGAATACTGATCACACCTGCAATGCATAGTTATAGAGCTTCTGTGGACTCATAGTGCCATCTGCATAGCTTACTATATGTATGTCCATGTCCCACTTGACAGGATGTCACTGTTTGTCCTGTTCACATGTACATTGCCTGTGACACAGTGCATATGACTTACCTGGCATGTGTCCATGTGAGCAGTCATATATGCTACTGCTAACTAATCACAGGCACTACACCTTCACATATTCATCTTCTGTTGAACTACCTGCTTCGCTAGGGACGGCCTGCACCTGTCACCCCTGGGCTTTCAGATATTGGCAAAGGCTCTTGCTACCCCCATAGTGCCTATATTAGGCAAGGCTCAAATGACAAACCCACCTTCATAGGTATCACAAGGGATAAGAAACTAAAGAGTAATGCTACCCAACGCCAGAAGTCTAAACCTCCAGATGCATGCACCCGAAACTCTCCTTGGCATGGAGAACATCGATATCTGTGCAGTAACAGATGCCTGGTTCAGGGCTACTGAGAGCACACCAGCACTACCAGGTTTAACCTGGTTGATTTCTTTGAAACAGTCACCAAGGCCATTGACGAGGGGAAGGTGGTTCACACAGCCTACCTGGACCTCACAAAAGCCTTCACAACAATACCCCACTTGGGCATTCTAGAGAATCTCACCAGCTTAAATATAAGCCCCTATGTCACTAGATGGATTGCACAGTGGCTCAAGGACAGAACCCACATGGTTAGAATTGCTGGAGCCATGCCAGACTCCAAACCAGTTACGAGTTGTGTCCCACAAGGCTCAGTCCTGGGACCTCTCTTGTCTGGTATATATTTATTGGAGGTACAGGCCAACACGGACGGACTGTGGCTGACCAAATATGCAGATGACTGCGAACTGGCCACCATAATCGACTCTCCAGCCGACACAAGCACCTTCCAAAGGGGCATCATAGAAACAGACAACTTGTGCAAGAGCCATGGCCTTCAGCTGAACAGTGTTTAGAAAGGGAAATGTGCATCCTGTAGTCTGTTCACCTAGTTGCCAAAAGGGACATTTCCCTCACACACACTAACCCCCCTCAGCCAAAAATACACACTTGCCATTTGCAGGATTCGAACCCCTATGTGACGACACTCAAGACGGACACATTAGCAGAGTGTGCTATTTGCATTAGTTGGAGGTTTCCCTTCTCTTGCTGTACTTATAGGGTGCTGACATCATCAGTGTTTAGAAAGGGAAATGTGCATCCTGTAGTCTGTTCTCCTAGTTGCCAAAAGGGACATTTCTCTCACACTAACCCCCCTCAGCCAAACACACACACTTGCAGGATTCAAACCCCTACCTAACTACATTATGACACTTGAGACGGGCGCATTAGCAGAGCACGCTGTTCGCATTACTGGGAGGTTGCCCTTCTCCTGCTATACTTATAGAGTGCTGACATCATCGGTGTTTAGAAAGGGGAATGTGCATCCTGTAGTCTGTTCACCTAGTTGCCAAAAGGGACATTTTCCTCACACACACTAACCCCCCTCAGCCAAAAACACACACTTGCCAATTGCAGGATTCAAACCCTTATCTGACTATGTTATGACACTCAAGACAGACACATTAGCAGAGTGTGCTATTCGCATTACTGGGAAGTTTCCCTTCTCTTGCTTTACTTATAGGGTGCTGACATCATCAGTGTTTAGAAAGGGAAATGTGCATCCTGTAGTCTGTTCACCTAGTTGCCAAAAGGGACATTTTCCTCACACACACTAACCCCCCTCAGCCAAAAACACACACTTGCCATTTGCAGGAGTCAAACCCCTATCTGACTATGTTATGACACTCGAAACGGACACATTAGCAGAGTGTGCTATTTGCATTACTGGAAGGTTTCCCTTCTCTTGCTGTACTTATAGGGTGCTGACATCATCAGTGTTTAGAAAGGGAAATGTGCATCCTGTAGTCTGTTCTCCTAGTTGCCAAAAGGGCCATTTCCCTCACACACAATAACCCCCCTCAGCCAAACACACACACTTGCAGGATTTAAATCCCTACCTAATTATGCTATGACACTTGAGACGGATGCATTAGTGGAGCGCGCTATTTGCATGGCTGGGAGGTTTCCCTTCTCCTGCTATACTTATAGAGTGCTGACATCATCGGTGTTTAGAAAGGGGAATGTGCATCCTGTAGTCTGTTCTCCTAGTTGCCAAAAGGGACAGTTCCCTCACACACACTTGCAGGATTCAAACCCCTACCTACGTTATGAGACTTGTGATGGACGCATTAGCAGAGTGCGCTATTTGCATTATTGGGAGGTTTCCCTTCTCCTGCTATACTTATAGAGTGCTGGCATCATCGGTGTTTAGAAAGGGGAATGTGCATCCTGTAGTCTGTTCTCCTAGTTGCCAAAAGGGACATTTCCTTCACACACAGGAACCCCCCTCAGACAAACACACACACTTGCCATTTACAGGATTCAAACCCCTACCTAACTATGTTATGACACTTGAGACGGACGCATTAGCGGAGCGCGCTATTCGCATTACTAGGAGGTTTCTCTTCTCCTGCTATACTTATAGAGTGCTGACATCATCAGTGTTTAGAAAGGGGAATGTGTATCCTGTAGTGTGTTTTCCCAGTTGCCAAAAGGGACATTTCTCTCCCACAGACTTACACACACACCAGCCTCACTCATACACACTGAGCATTTGCAGGATTCAAACCCCTACCTAACTATGTTATGACACTTGTGACAGACGCATTAGCGGAGCACGCTATTCACATTACTGGGAGGTTTTTTTTCTCCTGCTGTACTTATAGGGTGCTGACATCATTGGTGTTTAGAAAGGGGAATGTGCATCCTGTGGGGAGGCAGACACCAAGCACACTCTGGCTAAGCTGTCATTCCCTAGGGCAAACAGCCTAGTGTTGAGCTCTACACCCATATGTTTAATTGTCAAATGCACATTATTTGTTGCTGATAGACTGTTTGCACATCTTTATTGCCATAGCATTCCCTGTTTGTATGAACAACTTGTGCATCTGTGGAAGATGTTTGCATATGGGAGGGATCCACTATATCACGTATGTCTCTGTAGTCATTTAACTGTGTGCACTGGGCAGACTGCTGTAATGTGGTTGGTTCCTGGAATAACACGTAAAAATACCAGATATGTGTGTCCAACTGCTAAACTGAGATTTGGCCTAAGTGTGTGAGCATGCCCAGTTCAGGCTTCCCATGGCATGTTGTCTGACATATGTCTCATTTATCAAAGTGTGTGAGCATGCCCAGTGTGAGCATTCCATATGTTGGACTCTGCAGCCCACCACATTTGTGGATGAGTGTGAACTTCAACAAATATCACCCGTTTATGGTTGTGTGTTGTGTGTCATGTTGTGTAGTTACTGTACAACTGCTTTGTGTGTGAACACAACAGGATTATACTGTGCCTGCAGTGTTTGCATGGGATACTTTGCATACAGTTGTCAACATCCTTTCACACTGACCTAACACTGTAGTACTGTATAGTGTACTGGTAGTACTTTGACTGTAGTGGACAGTATCCTGGGCTTTAGTGCTATCACTGCTTTACATTTCGATAGTGAGCACAACAGCCTGGTTAGGAGCCAGTTGTGTACATCTGACCATGTTGCATTCTGTTCAGATATGAACTACTTAAACCAGGCTTGTCCAACATTGGTAGTGTATTCCACAACATAGGTGTACATTTGCAAACACTAGCGATGTGCCCTAGTCCATGTCTAATGCTAGTTGGAGAGTGTGTTTGTCCTTCAACACACATTGTAAGTGGAGTTTGCCATGACATATGTCATGGTTAGTATACTGTGCCTCTGTCTACCTGTGACATGACAGTGATACCCAGGATAAAGCTACCATCTCCCATCCACTCATCAAGATTCCTATTGAGGAAAATTGATAAGTGACTCTATGGGTAGCCTGTACTGGAAGTTCACTCATGGGTGGGGGTGGCTTCTGTGTTATGGATCATGCAGTACAGCTTGTCCTATGTAAGTCAGTGCTGGGGTTCAGGTCTCTCATGTGCATAGCTCACTGCCATTCAGATTGTACAAGGTGCAGCATGTTTATTGATACCAGCAACACAGGCAACACATGGCATCTGTGCAAGCTCTTTGATACTCCTGGTGAGGTACTGTTGGGGACTTTACGGTTGATGGAGGTGTCTGCTGAGGTACATCCCACAGGGGCTATTGTAGTCAATTGTACCGCTGATGAAGGATGACTGCAGAGCCACAATGACCTCCCCTTATCTAGATCTAACAACCCTCATGATTAGGTGGGTATATGGTATGTTTCTGTAAACACTACAGCACATGTTTGTCCAATGCAGGATATCTATCACCTTGTGTCCCCAGGTCTCTCATTACATGTTAACTACATAATGGGTTAACACCTATGTGGTAATTGGTGGGCACTTACTGTATATCCACGAGGGTTGACTATACACTTTTCTGCAATTAGCTTGCTGACATGGCTATGGCACCAGTTGTCTGTTTCTATGTGGCCCTTTTGTGGGATGCTTGTGTCAGCTGGTGGATCATATATGGTGAGCAGTTTGTAGTCCTCTGCAAACATGTTCAGACACAGTCCTTCCATGTTTGCCTGTACCTATGGGACATATATACCAGACGAGGGAGATCCCAGGACCAAGCCTTGTGGGATGCCAGTTATATCTGGTTTGTAGTCTGACATGGCTGCAGCATGTCTGACCATGTCTGTTCTGTCCTTGGTCTGGTTTGCAACCCCTCTACTGACATAGGGGTTTATATGTAAGCTGGTGAGCTTATCTATAATGAACACGTAGGATATTGTATAGAAGCCTTTGCAAGGTCCAGCTACGCTGTGTGGACCACATTGCCCTCATCAATGACCTTAATGACTGTTTCAATTGAGTCAAACATGTTTAGGGGCAGGATCTGCACTTAAGAAAGCCACACTGGGTAGGGTCCGGTGTCAGTAGGTCCCCAATATCTTTATGTCTGTGGTACATGCTGATCCTTTCCATAGCTGTGCAGACTGAGCTTCTCAGGATTCTGGGGTAGTAGTTTTCAGTATCCATTCAGGCAACACCTTTGTTGAGAAGGACCACTGTTGTTGTACACTGCTCTTTGGGTACATATTCTGTGGTAAGGCTGACATTGAGCAGTAGTGTGATTTGGCATTCCATTCATCTTGGAGTCCATGTTACACTCAGCCCAGGACACCATCTCATACCATTGCTGCTGTGTGTTTTGCTTTGTAGATGCTGGCTGTTACCTCAGCATCTGCAATGTCAGGGGGCCAGCAGTCTGCTGGGATAGATATTCTGCATTCTGAGGGGGGTTTGCACTGCACCTGTCAGGATGTATGTTGGCAATATGTGTGTGTGTTTGTGATATTTGTGTGATTCAGAGCATATCTGTGAATTCCCAACACAGTTCCTACCATCAGTTGTGAAAGCCTTGGGATTATCCTTAGTGTCCTGTACAATTTGTATCTTCATAGGTTCATAGGTTCATACTAGGCTATCCACCCTAGGGCATTTGTTAGCCTAGCCAGAGTGTGTGGCTTTTGCCACCCCTTGCTATGTGAATATTATGGCCATTTATGATTTGCTTTGCTGTGCCTCTGTCTGGACATGACGCAGTGAAGACCCCCAGTGTAACTCTACAATCATCCATCCACTTGGCAAGATTCCTGTTGAAGAGTGTCAGTGAGGGGCTCTGCCTAACATGGAGTGGGATTCTGGTCCAGGGTGTGGGGAGCCTCTGGATTATGTATCTGTCCCACCAGCACATCCTATTTCATTATTTGTTGAGGTTGACATCTCTCACTCTCACAGCTCCGATGGCTTTGAGTTTTCTGGGGTGGAGCATGTCCATTACTCCTGTGTTGGGCATGGCCTTCTACAACAGGCATGCAATGCCTCTGTGTAGGCAGTATGTGACTGCATTCAGCTGGGGTGTCTACAGCCAGGCAACATGTGACATATATTTGAGACCCTTTATCCTCTTGGTGAGGTGCCTTTGAGGTCTTTCTAACTGCTGCAGGTATCAGGTAAGGTACATCCCATATGAGGCATTGTACTAGATTATGGGTGTGATAAGAGTATAGGGGCACAATGACCTCTGTTGACATAGATGTGAATCCTTTCCTGATACAGTGTCAAATGTAGACAGTCTTCCTAGCCACATTGGCAATGTGGGTGTCACATAACAGGTTACTGTCCACTTGTGTCCCTAGGTCCCTGATTACTCCTTCCATACATAATGGTTTACCACCTATGTGGTAATTTGTGGTACCTTGTTTGGTATTTGGTAGGACATTCATACTGTCCAGTGTCTTCAGGACGGCTGGGTGGGGTTCCTGTGTGTGAGAGTGTGGTCTGTAGCATGCTACAGACTGTACAGCAGTCTTGCCTACAGTTAGTTGCACATGGGTGGACTCCAATGCCTTGTGCATTGTCAGTTACCTGGACGTATGGGTGTCTGTGCTGAATATGGATACTCACCCTCCTTTTATGTTTTGTTCCAGGTTTTGGGGCCATGACACATGATATGTGGTATAACCTGGTAGTGCTGGTGTGCTGTCAGGAGGCTTGCAGCAGGTTTCTGTCACTGCACAGACATCGATGTTCTCCATACTGGGGATGGCCTTGGGAGCATGCATATTGGGGTTTACACATCTGGCATTGGTCAGCATTACCCTTATGTTTCTTTCCACTTATGTTTTCTAGGGTGGTGGGTTAGTCTTTTCAGCCTTGCCTACAAAAGGCTCTATGGAGGTGGCAAAGGCCTTATCCAATATCCAGATGCCCAGGGGTAACAGGTGCAAGCCATCCCAAGAACAGCTGCGTGGCTTGTCAAGCATGACATCCCAAGCAGACAGACATTGGATCCCCTTGGAATGACACCAGTAAGTGTGCCACTTGCTATGACTGATCATTCCATGTTTGTACTGTGGCATTATTCTTGGTAAGGGTAGGATGCTGCAAACAGTGAGTGTCATACGGCCTGGACTACATAATCAGAGAGCTCATCTATGTCTCTTTTCATGTAGTCTAGGGAGGTACATCTCAGGTCATTCACACCAGCATGGACTATGACTGCATCATATTTCTACTTGCTTTGGAGTGACCTGCATACTTCTGTTATGTGGCATATTGTGGCAGCCTACAGGCAGCTTACTGTACCCTTTCCCTTGTTCAGTCTGGTGCGGGACAGCAGTGTGTCTGACTATGGAATCACCTATTACAACTGTATCAGGCATGTTGTTTCTCCTTCTGGCCTGTGACTGTTTGGCACACCAGCTTTGTGTACTATGTGTTGCATGTGCTATGTTTGGAGGTTGTTTGATTGGGTGTCTGCTTTAGAGGCCTCTGTTGGTGTGCTGTGTTTGCAATTTGTGCCTCCGGGAATGTTTTTCTGTGTTTATGTGTTTGGTTTGCAGTTGTGATAGGTCTATGTGGGACTGTGTTTGTGGTGTGTGTGGTTACCTTCTCCTCCTGACTAGTTTTGGGAGTACTGAGTTGAGGGAGCTCAGCCTCCAGTTTGGATAGATGGTTGCATCTCTCACATATATTTGTATTTCTTGGGTGGAGTTGGGGGTTGTCTGTGTACTTGGGGCAGGTGTAACATTGCCTCAGGATTCACAGATTCAACTTGTTGTGGTTGGCCTTAGTGGATTGTATGTGTGGACAGATTTTATTGTCATACTACTGATCAGTGATTACTTCATTGTTTATGTTTGCTCTATCATGTAGTAGCTTCCTCATTCTCTTGCATGGTTTGGTTATGGCTGGTGTCCACCATGCCAGATGCCTGCGTGTATGGCATTGTGTCTTGTTTTAATTTAGGATTGCATAATCCAAGCATTCCTGGCAGTGTTCATGGAATGGTTATATTACAGGTTCTGAGGTGTCGCCCATATTTTGCACCTGCACAGGACCTTTAATGGATTCCACATCAGTTTGGAGGAGTGCAAATATTGCTTTACACATGTTTTCCACTGTGGTTTTCTGGCCAGGGACTGTGGTCAGGATTTGTATATCCAGTGTGATTACTCTATGGTCTGGTTTTGCCAGTGAGCAATACACTTCTTGTCTTGCCATCCAGTACCCATGTTGCTGATTATCACATCCAGTATGCTTACCCCTCTTGTGGGAGTGGTACGTTGTTCCTGGGCCTTTTGGTTTATGGATTCTATGAACTTTTGTCCTACACTGTTGGAGCTAGTATAATGCTCCCAGTCTATGTCTGGGTATTTTCAGTCACCCAATATAATGTAGTTTGGAGGACTTGATATGTTCATGTATTCCAGCATAGGCCAGGTGCAGTTCCTGGTGTTGGGACAGTAGTCTGTAGCAGGCTATAAACTGGGGGGCAGTTTTAGCCACTGTTACTTGACCATGGCTAGTCCATGCTGCTTCTTGTTGTGGTACCAACATGGGGGTGTGGTTATCCTTGACAATTCTTGCTAGTCACCCTCCTTTTGTAGCTTGTTCCATGTTTTGAGGCTGTACAGCACAGTATGAGGTGTAACCTGGTAGTGTTAGGGTGCTGTTGTGAGGCTTGACTCAGTTTTCTGTTACAGCGCAGATATCAACATTCTCCATACTGGGTGGGTTTAGACTGCATGCATCTTGCTGTTTCGACTTATCCCTTATCTTATTCTTTTCCCTTCTGATACCTATGGAGATAGGTTTGTGTTTTGAGCCTTACCTATTCAGGGCACACTGTGGGTAACAACAGCCTTTGCCAGTATCCATACGGCCTGCACTGATAGGTGCACACCAGTCCTAGCAGGTGGAGCATCATGTCATGCTCAGCATGCCATCCCAGACTGGCACACATTGGATCCCCTTTGACTAACTGCGATACTTCAGTCAATTATTGCACTTGATCATCTCATTGTCATATTGTGGCATGATGCTTGGTGAGGGTAGGATGTTAGTCAGGGTCCTCAGGTGTGCATATAGTACATGGTGTTACATTACTTAACACATGGCATTCATGCCTCAGGTGGTGCTGCAGGGCTGCCTCTGTCGGATGCGCATATTACACTTCCCTGTACATGTTTGTGAGCAGGTCATGTCATTGTAGGCATCCATGTTATTATTTGAGTGAGTCAGAGGGGTATCATTCCCAGGGTTCCTACTGAGCCAGTGTATGTGCTATGCGTTGCCTCTTTGCCAAGGCCAGGGCATACTGGGCACGCCTCCTTCTGCCTACTGGGGCAGGCTCAGGTTGTTCCTCCTCCGAGTCACGCTCTGCCTGTGATGGCCTTGGCAATGGTGGGGGGCTGTTTGGCCCAGCCCTATGCTGGTCCTGCTGCAGCTGTTTTCGCAAGATCATATTATGTAGCATAGCACATACCATGACAATTTGGGTACATGTAGTTGGTGTGTACTGCAAGGCTCCACCAGATGTGTCCAGACACCGGAACCGTGACTTGAGCAGCCCAAACACAGCTCTATTACATTACGTGTTTGTGCGTGTGCCTCATTATGGCGTTCCTGTTCAGGTGTGTGTGCATTTCTGATGAGTGTCATCAGCCACGGCTCCAGTGCATAACCTGCATCCCCCACTAGGTGTCCGTGTGGGATGTCCCCATTGGCAAATGTCTGGTACAGCTGCGTCAAATGCCAGATGTGGGAATCATGGTAGCTCCCAGGACAGCCAGCACACACATTCATTATTATGCCCTGGGCATCACACACGACCTGGCAGTTGATGGAGGGGAAGCCCTTGCAGTTGATGTATGCCCTACCCCACTCACCAGCTGGTGCTTTGATGCGTATGTGCGTGCAGTCTATTGCACCCACTACCTCAGGGTATTCCGCTATTTGCTGGAAGAGACGCAAATTGCTGGCCAATACCTCACGGGCATTGGGGAAATATACATGATCACCGACATGTGCTGACATGGCATCCAGGAACTGGTGCAGTACCCTGGAGGCTGATGCCTGTGATATCCCCATCATATCACCAGTTGGTCTCTGGAAGGTACCTGTTGCTAGTATTCTTAGGCCAACACATACCTTGGTTTCCACTGGGATGGGTTCCCCTCTGTTGGTTCTGTGTGTGAGGTGTGGCCTGCACAGCTCCACTATTTGCTGCAGGAGGTCTCTGTCCACTCTATAGCGCTTTACTATCTCCAGCTCATGTAACCCGTGGTAGGTGACCCTGGGCCTGTACACTCTTCTCCGTCTCCTCACTGTGGGCTGTCTGGCACCATCTGCATTGTCACCACCCTCAGCAAGTCGCCTATGTCTCATTATGACAGCTATGGCAGCCCCTAACATTTCTGCTCTGAGTTCAGCTTTTTCAGTTTTCACTTCTAATAACTTAACTCCTGTCTTGCAGGGTCTCTTGAGAGAAACATCCTGCACTGCTGTTTGCAGAGTTTTAAGTGCTGGGCTGGGCTACTATTCTGCCTGTGTAATTGCCTGCTTCTAATTGTTTTCACCTGCTAGCTCCAGCAGTATTCCCTGCTAGCTTCCTACTAAATCTGTTGCTTCCTTTTTCCTCTCTGTTTCCTCAGGGAGGAGCCGTGTGCAAACCAGCAGAAACACGCTCACAGTGGCTTACACACGCGCACACATGCTTACACGGTTCAGAATCTGCTTATTCGGGTTAAAACGCGTGCACACCCACACAAACAGTGTTAAACATCTCCCAACACTCTCCCACATGCTCAGTCTGCCTTACACGCGCGCACACTGTCTTACTCGCGCTTCATGGCGCGCACATGTGCGCATGCACGCCCTGCAAGAAACTTGGGTGTTAGGCAACAGTGTACACCTTCCATTTCTTGACTTTCTCATGCTTATCTAGTGGCACACCTCTTTCCATGATATCTGTCTGACATCTGTCATGTAACTCTGACCTCCAATGAACTGCATTTCTTTCTACCATTCCCCCTGTGATGTCACCTATCTCCTACTCTGTTCCTCCCCCTTCTATAACTCTTACACTACTCAGACTGTGCTCATTTGCTATGTGAAAGTGGAATTCAGTATCCTAACACTCATTTGCATCAGATTGCCTACTAATGCTTAGTTACATGTCTTAGACTCAGCTTCCCCCCTTAGCAACCACTACACGGTGGCCATGTTGGTTTTGGTCTGCTGGTCCCTGCATTGACATTCCATGTATTGCATAAAACCCACATTTGTGGGTTTATAACCTTCGTTTTTATGTTTTATACAGTGCAGCCCGTTTGCGTGGGGCTGCGCTGGGTTTAAAAAAAAAAATTATATTTTTAAGATATTTGCATCAGGTTACCTTGCCAATGGCCACATATTTGGCCATTGGCATGCTGCCTGACACATATGCACCCTTTATTTGGAGCTGCCATGGCTCCATTGCGGTTTTTGCAGAACCGTACTCAGTTGTCAACTGAGTACATTTCTGCAGCTAAAACGGCTCTTACACGGGCTGTTCTGGGCTTCCTGGATCGCTAATCATCCTCATTTGCATGCTATTCGGCTGCAAGTGAGGTGATTAGCTTATCCACGCCCACTCCGTGTAAGAGCCGTTTTAGCTTGTCTCTTACACGGACTTTGGGCTGTTCCTGGATCGCGAAGGCTGCATGGAGTCTTACACTACTCTTAGACTCCGTGCAAGCCTTCGTGAATCCGGCCCTCTCTCTTTCTGGATGAATGTCTCTTCTTAGTGTTGCCTAATTTCCTGCTAATTTAGCACACATAATTCTCCTTAGCTTGACTGTATTGGGACAGTACTGTCCCTAAACCTTGCTATGAGTATTGGTACATATGGCAAACTCTTTAGTAAAATCAGAAATCAGAGCATAGGATCCATTTTAGTTCATTAAATGCTGTATCCTCCGTCTCCAGAGACCATTGCATCTTGACAGGATCTTTCCTTTTTGTGACATGTTTGAAAAACCAAGAAGGAGTTACAAAGATAGGTAAAAGCTTTCCATAATACTTAGCTAGTATAAAAAAAGCCTTTATGTGCCTTCTGGTGGAGGGTATAGGCCATTTTTAATGGCCCCTGTTTTTTTTCTTATTGGAATTTTCCTATAGACATCCTAAATACTTGGCTTCCATCATGCCCTATTTTCTTTTCTAAGCATTTACACATGAGCCTACCTCTCTTATAGATTCTAAATCAGCCTGCATTTTTGATAAGTAGGACAGCCAGGCCTCAAAATGAATGATCGCATTACTTAGGTATTCTGCATTGTATCAGGAGTGTTGCTTCATCATTTTATCCATCATATACTGAAAGGTAGTTGGAGTTCCATATAGGCCAGATGACATCACTGTGTACTGAAATAGGCTATAAGGGGTTACAAAAGCTGTTTTTTGTTTGACAATGGGGGTAAGTGGTATCTGCCAGTATCCCTTCATAAAGTGTAACGTAGCCAAGTATCTGGCCTTTTCCAGGTTATCTCTGGGCATGGGATAGTTATCAAACTTTGAAATGCTGTTCAATTTCCTAAAGTCATTATGGAACCCAATACTTTGATCAGGTTTTGTAAATAGCATTATGAGTTGCTCCATTCACTCTTACTCTTTTATCATTCCTAGCCTGAGCATCTTCTGAACGTCTAATCTTATTAACTTGTGATGTGACTCTGGTATTCTGTAAGGCCTCAGTGTAATCTTCTTTCCAGATGTTGTCTCTGTATTATGGTCCATCAGTTTAGCTTTTCCAGGCATTTCATTTTTTGCAAATAAATTTCTATTATCAAAAAATCAAACCAACAACCACAACATCATTCTAACGCCACATACAGCTATGTTGAGAAGTGCATATACTCAACTTTTCCAAGGCATTTCTGAAAACAATCATTTATTTCTTAAGAGAAATTCTCTTATTTCCTGCTTTTGTACTTCTGTCAAGGATTCCTGACCACACTTCATGTAAGAATTATCTGGTCTCTCCTGTATGAACTTTGACTTGCAAGCTCACTGCAGAATTTTCTACTTCTTTCCTTGTCTTCAATATATTGATGTGATAGGTTTGCTCTGTCTTTCACTTTACTGGTTAACAAGACTTGCTTCACAGCATTTATTCTTTCCTTCACATCATATGCCCCTTGACATGTAAAGATGTTTTCTTTGGAGGGCACTGATACTAACACCTGAACTTCTGGGTTAAATTATCTAAGTTGGGCATTCATATTAAAAACTCACTTCTGCATCTCATGGGCTTTCTGTGCATCCTCCTTTATTATGGGCATAACCAGCTTTAATCTATCTAACAAACTAACATGGTGTTCTGTCACTCTCTTGAATGGTGTCATCTCTTCTTCCCAAGTTTTTTTTAGAAATGTCAAACAGTCCTCTGGGATGACTGCTGCATAACAACACTTTTGACCCTTGTAGCATTTGTCTTGCTGCCATGAATAAATAAGGTATCAGCTGGTCCCACTTTTTAACATATGCATTAGAAACTTTCCATAGCATGAACTTTGGTGTTTCATTTAACTTTTCTACTAATCCATCTGTATGAAGATGGTAGACTGACGTCTTCAGCTGTTTGATTTTGACTCGCACAACTGATGCAATAGATTTAACATAAAGGGAATACTTTGCATATATTTAGGGATCCACACTTTGCAGAATAGTGGTACCAATTTTCTGACAACAAACTTAACATTAACTTTGTGCAGTGGTACTGTTTTTAAAAATTTTGTGGCAGAATATGTTATACCCAGCATGCACTGCTACCCATTGTTGGATTTTACTAGTGGCTGTACAACATCTACAGCAATAAGTTCAAATAACACCACTAAAATAGGCATCTTAAATCCTTGATGGGATGTGTTTTCCTGGCATTCTTGACAAGAAGCACAGACTTTTCTGCCTTTTATATCATCGCCTGACCAGTGAACTGTAGCTAGCACTCTTGCCTTCGTACTGTCCATCCTCAGATGACATCCTAAGACACGACTATGGGTTAGCTTAATTTCTAGTGCCCTTAGCCCTAACAACGGATGTAGAATTTCTTCAATATCTTTACTTACTCTATATACAAGAGATCATCTTTTAACTCAAGGCACTATGAAGTAGTGATGGAAACGTACTGCTCACTACCATCCCTTACAATCATAATTCTGTATTCTCTCTTACACTAATAATAGCATCATTTTGATATTACTTTTTCTGACATTTACGTGACTTACCAGTAGCTTGTCACAAGGTGGAGGATGTAGCTTCCTTCTCCAAAATAACTACCCTGCAGCTTTTTCTATGTCTTTCTCCATAAAGGATACCTCTAAGCAAACAAACACATGGCTTACTATCTCTGTTATCAGGAAAAGCCTCCTCTGTGCTCTCTTTTCTTTAATGTGAGTGGATACCATTCTCACACTTTCTTTAATGTGAGTGGATACCACCCTCACACTTTCTTTAATGTGAGTGGATACCACCCTCACACTTTCTTTTTCTTCTCTATGTTGCTATTGTTCTGCCTCCTTAATTACTATTGAACACGTTTCTCAGTCCTCTCAAAAGGTAAGAATACCTTGTCCATGGGCCCTGATTGTATAAAAGGTTGTCTGATTATTCAGTGCTAAATATGGCCAATCTGAAGCCCTATTCAACCTTCTAAATATATCCACTGTTTACATTCCTAAAGCCTGTCAAACAGTCATTATAATGCTGTAACATAATGTTGGCTCAACCATGGATCCTGTTAACTACAGATACATTTGTCTCACTACCCCCATATGTAAACTGGACATTGAAAATGTTTTAATCTTGGACCCTCATCAATTCAGCTTTGTCAAAGGAAAGTCCTGCCTCTTTAACCACATTAATCTCTTTGAAAAAGTAACAAAAACAGCATATAAGGGTTATGCAATACATGCAACATATTTGGACCTTGCCAAGGCCTTTGACACTGTTCCCCATGCAGGCATTATTGACAATCTCATAAAACCAAAGATAAATCCTTACATCGCCTGGCAGATAGCAAACTGGCAGTCTTGATAGAGCCCTTGTGGTTAGTGTTGCAGGTGCCACTTCTGAAAGCAAAAATGTTCCCAATTGTATACTACAGGACTCAGTGCTGGGCCCTCTCCTATTTTGGCATTCGGTTCTCAAAACTACAGTCTAGTACTGCTTGTCTATGGCTAACAAAATTTGCAGATGACTGTAAATTGGGTGTTATATGATTTTCCACTGGTTCTCACTTTCTCTAACATGGGTTAGACCATGTTAAAAACTGGTGCAGGGACAGTGGTCTCAAATTAGATGTGAAAAAATATAGCAATATTCATTTTGGTAAAGAAAACATTTTCATATAGCATATAGATGACAAGCCCTTTCAACCAGACACTTTCCTAGGGGATCTAGACAATCATGTTGATAATTCATAATCATTTGACCATCATGTTGCCAACTAGTTCTAAAAGTTTTCTCTGGCTCATCTTCTCCAGTAGATAAAAAGAAGTCTTAATTCCCCTTTACTCATATGTCGTCAGATCACTTATTGAATATAATGCACCTTTTGGCATGTATTTGTCTAAACATATTACTAAAGTTGAGAGATTTTAGAGATTCATAGCTAAAAAGATTAGTGGCCTCAAAAATCTTAGTTATCAAGACAGATTGGCAGCCTTCTCTCTGTACTCAGTCTCTCATGGACTTCTCCATGGAGATCTGTGTCTAGTCCTTTGAGCCACGAAAGATCAAACCCTCTTTGGTCTGCTATTCCTTCATAGAACAAATAATACCTCAAATACTTGGTTAAAGGAAGTAAACCTTTATCAATTCCTTCACAGAACAAATACCGCAAATACTTGGTTAAAGGAAGTAAACCTTTATTGGCTGATAAATAAAACACACTGGCATGCTAGATGCATATGACAACATATCCATCACCTCTGGAACAAATATCCACTACATGTTACCTTCAAGATAAATATAATTGGATGGACAGCCTTAAATTCTGCCCAGGTCTATCTTGTCTTGATCTGCTTGAGACTACAAGGAACTTTTGAATAGAAGTTTTTGGCTAGCCTAGTAATGGTCTGCAGACTGATTGCCTAGCACTGGCTTATAAACTTATGAACCTAAAAGTATCACAGAATAAAACTAATCTTCAGTTGTTCCTGCTGCTGCTTGTAGTCTGATTTACTTGAGTTTTCCGGCTTACTATAATAGAAGTAGGTCATTACTCTGCATTTGTTTATCTATATCACTTTAGTACTTAATTTGTTCTAATGGTCCTCACTTAACTTTCTTGATTTTTCTGTTTTTGCCCTTTTTCTGATTCTGTGCTAACATTTTTAACTTATTTTGCAGACTTCTGTATCATACTGATTTTTACCTTAAGGTTTGCTTTCATTTTACCTTCACTTCCTATAGTGACATATCCTACAGTTTTGGGTTTCTGTTACTCTGTCACTGAGACAGATTTCTGATAGCAGGCAGGATCCTTTTTGATGTCCAAATCACAACCAAATTCTATCCCATTTTGTAGTTTTGATGCCAGCTCCTGTTTCCTGGTTTTGACTCTGGATCTCAAAATAAGTGTCTATATCTTGCTATGCCCCCTCCCCATTTGAATGCAGAATTGGTATATCAGGCTGTAGCTGTACCTGTACCTCTTTTTGGTTAAGCATATCACCCTGCAACACAATGTGTCTGGATTATCCTTTCTCCTACTTGTCCTCTGCTTTAAATGGGGGAAAATCTTTTCTTAATATTACACCATGATTCATGAGTCAGACTAGGGATTATAGCTGCAGGATTTAGCCATTTTCCTGGGCATGTTTGAATTTCTTCATGTTATAGTTATTCTTTTCTGCAATCATGAATGCATATTTCCTCTCCTTTTTTGTTGTTGCTAATCTTATGCTTACATACCAAGGAGGACCCTTAACAAGGTTGACTGTGCACCCAGTGTGTGGCAGAAGTTAATTCTTTTCCTTATAGAAATATAATACAGTTCACCAGCTTAGTTGTAACACAATGCCACAATACTCGATCAATTATTCTAGCAGTAGTGTTACACTTCATAAGAATCACTTTATTTGTAGCATAAATTTCAGTTTTTACATTTCTCTTCAGTAATAGTTGCATATAACTCAGCAATGTCACTCCTCCCCTGCATTTGAAACTATTTAATCTATTATTTGATACTGTTTCGTTTCACAAAAGTTAGACATTTTTTATTACAACTTGAAGCCAATTCAGTTTAAATAATGTATCATTAACTACTGCACATTCTACTAAAGTTACTTGCTAACCTGATTTCTTGGAATCACTTTGCAGTATCCATTTTCTTACATTGCTAGCCAAAGTTCTTTCTAAATCTGTCTACTGCTAAACTTTCTAGCATTTTTCCTTTACTATTGCTATCGAGTTCAAGCCATAACTCAGAAATGTTTATTATTCATGAATCTGTCCTCTTACTTGTTTGCAAGTATAAAAAGTCTAGTTATAAAATGCTATGGTTTGCACTTCAGAGGTTATCACAGCTCTAGCTAAAAGTTCCTTTTTTAACTTATCATAGTCTGTCTACTCAGTCGTCTCCATGCCGATGTACATTTTGTATCTCTCCTGTCAACTGGGATAACAGGATTTTCACCCTGTCTGCTTTTTCTGTAGGTAATATAATGTTCAAAAGCCAAGAGATATGATTCCAGGTGATCATCAGTCCTCAATAATTTATGGTAGATACACCTCTGCAGATAGCTGTTACATTTGCAGTACAGCTAGGTGTTGATATAGTTGCACCAGTTTCTGGTCAGTCTCTAATTAAGACTCAGCAAATATTTTCAACAAGTCATCCATGGTTGGACTCATCGGGGATTATGCTAGGTGACAGTCAGTATGTGCACAAAAAAAAAAAATATAACAAAAATATCCCCAAGAAACAATGGCAACAGCTTTACAGGGAATCAGTAGCACAAAATGTAATGCTGTAGGGGGTACAGATATTTCAGGCAATGATGTAAGATAAGTCTACTGTATTTAATTTATTTGTGTTTTTCACTGAATATTAACTCAACTGAAGTTGTGGCAGTCTCTCTACAGTTAGTTCCTCACCCACTCACCCTGTTCTTGTTTTGGTGTTAATGTTGGTGGCTTTGAAATTGCCCGCCCCTCTTGTAGATTTGTATTTGGATACTTCTTCTGAGCCCATCTCATTTGCTCACTCAACTGAGTGCAGTCAGATAATATTCTGATTTCAGGCACTCCTACTGTGTACAAAGAGGGCATTTGGGAAGGACAGCCCCTGTAGCCTCTTAATCCTGCTCTGTTCCCTCCCTCAAAAAAAATATATATATATATATATATATATATATATATATTTTTTTTTTTTATTCAGCTGCTCTTACTGTAAATGTCTTAGTTGCTCTTCTGCGTGCTATTATCTGTTCAGTTGCTCTTACTCTGCACTTATTACTGCTTGTTAGTAGCCTTCTAATTTACTGCTTTCTGCACTTGTTTTTTAGTCATTTGTTAATTTAATTGCATTTATTTGAACTGTATTTGCCATAGTGTTGCTACACACTCAGGTGTGCTGACCTGCACTACAATTTGAATTGTATTTACTGCTGTTTTAGCTGCTTTTCTGAAAAAAAATAAAATAAAATTCTAAGCTTGTTTCCTGCCTTTCCTGTAACTAGTCAAGTCCAGATACAGACTTGCTGTATCCAGGACTGTTGTTAAGCTTCTGAGCCCCCCCCCCAAGCCTTTCTGTGTTGGAGGGAAGCCTTCCAGCTTATCAGTGGGAGTGGTAAGCACTAGGTAGCCTATCTACCATGGGAAGAATGAGTTTTGGCCCTAAAATTGTAGTTCATTGGCCATTTGGGCAGTTTTTCCATCTATTTCTAACGTCTGGTTAAAAGCCCGTTTTGCGTTTGGTCACCACCTTTCCTATAACTAGTGTAGTCCAGGTACAGATTTGCTGTATCCACGACTGTTGGTAAGCTTCTGAGCCCCCCCAAGCCTTTCTGTGTTGGAAAGAAGCCTTCTAGCTTATCAGTGGGAGTGATAAGCACTAGGTAATCTATCTACCACAGGAGGAGTGGTTTCTGGCCCACAAATTATAGTTTATTGGCCATTTGGGAAGCTTTTCCATCTCTTTCAACCTTCTGATTTAAAAGCCCATGTTTGCGCTTGTTTCCTGCCTTTCCTGTTACTAGTCTAGTCCAGGTACAGATTTGCTGTATCCAAGACTCTTTGTAAGCTTCTGAGCCCCCAAGCCTTTCCGTGTTGGAGGGAAGCCTTCTAGCTTATCAGTGGGAGTGGTAAGCATCAGGTAGCCTATCTACCAAAAGAGGAGTGGTCCCTGGCCCAGAAATTGTAGCTATTGGCTGTTTGAGCAGTTTTTTTCCATCTCTTTCAACTTTTTGGTTTGAAAGCCGCACTTGTGCCTGTTTCCTGCCTTTCCTATAAGTAGCCTAGTCCAGTTACAGAGTTGCTGTATCCAGGATTGTTAGTAAGCTTCTGAGCCCCCAAGCCTTTCTGTGTTGGAGGGAAGCCTTCTAGCTTATCCATGGGAGTGGTAAGCACTAGGTAGCCTATCCTCCATGGGAAGAGTGAGTTTTGGCCCAGAAATTGTAGTTTATTCGGCCGTTTGGGCAGTTTTCCATCTTTTTCAACTTGTTGGCTTAAAAAGCCTACATTTGTACTTGTTCCCCACTTTTCCTGTAACTAGTCTAGTCCAGGTACAGATTTGCTGTATCCAGGACTCTTCGTAAGCTTCTGAGCCCCCCTAAGCCTTTCTGTGTTGGAGGGAAGCCTTCTAGCTTATCAGTGGGAGTGGTAAGCATTAGGTAGCCTATCTACCACAAGAGAAGTGGTTCCTGGCCCAGAAATAATTGTAGCTATTGGCCATTTGGGCAGTTTTTTTCTATCTCTTTCAATGTTCTGGTTTAAAAGCCGCACTTGCTCTTGTTTCCCACCTTTCCTGTAACTAGCCTAGTCCAGATACAGAGCTGCTGTATCCCAGACTGTTGGTATACTTCTGAGCCCCGCAAGCCTTTCTGTGTTGGAGGAAAGCCTTCTAGCTTATCAGTGGGAGGAGTGGTAAGCACTAGGTAGCCTGTCTACTATGAGAGAAGAGGTTCTTGACCCAGAAATTGTAGTTTATTGACCATTTGGACATCTTGTCCGTTTCTTTCAGCTTTCTGGTTTAAAAGACCACATCTGTGCTTGTTTCCCATCTTTCCTGTAATTAACCTACTGGGTAGCACTAGAAAGCCTTAAACTGATACAAGCCTTCTAGCTTAGAAGAGAGACTTTGGAGTGATTAAGTATCAGTTTTCTGCACTTTCTTGCTGTACTTAACTGTTTTCCATCTAAACGCAGATTTTCCAGCATTTATTGTGATTTAAAAGCTTGTTTTTTTCACATATTGTACTTATTTGACTGCCTGCACTTTTAAAAAGTTGTTTTTTCTCTAAATAATTTGTTTAACTGTTGCAGGCTACACACTAAAGTGTGATAGCCTTCTCTGATTGTTGTAGTCGTTTAAAGGTGTTTTAAGTGTATTTTTTACAGTTCTGTCTATCTCTTTCATTTCCCTGCTATAAAAACTGCGTTTGCACGGTTTTGCACACTGGGCAGTGCCAGTTAGCTACGGTTAAATTATCCCTGGTTCCACTAAGTCTCCTCTTCAGTTTTTCCCTTGAAACTAGTCTAACTCTCAACCTAAGCACTCAAAAAGCATCTTACAGCACAGCACTTGCTCAGACCTAATAGCAAGCACTAATATATCCTGACACTGACTGCCCAGCAGGGCAAGGTTCTTTATTCACCCCTCACCAACCAAGCGACTAAGCAGCTCACCCTACTACTCAGGCATGACCAAAGGGCAACTTCAGGTGTACTCTTCAGTCCAGCTGGTGAATCTGGATATCCTGAGGCAATGTTACAACTGCCTCATGTACGCAGACAACCCTCTCCTCCTAACACAAAATACTAACATATGCAAGAGATGCAATTATACAGCCAAAATGGAAGCTAAGCTGTCTCCCCCCAAGACTGGAACAGACAGTCAAGAGGAGAAGGTTAACACTTGCACCATAACTCCAGCCGCACACAGACCTACTAAAACAGCACTGGCAAAAAAAACACATAAATACACAAAATCATACTCAGAGGTTCTAAATGAAAACCTGCAAAAGCATAAGAAACCTCCAAAGCAGACATCCAAACAACCTGCAATTCCTGTCACAAACCAGACAACACATAAAACACAAAATCAGTGTGCCGCACAATCACAGCCCTTAAGGCGAAATAACATACCTAACACACTAGTAATAGGTGACTCTATAGTCAGGCACACACACTGACGTCCCACTCACTAGGATGGACAAGCAGAAGGTTACTGTTAGCTCCCTGTCAGGAGCCAGAATCTGCCACATAACACAAGCACTCAGGTCACTCCAGAACAAGTATAAATATGACTCTGTCATTGTTCATGTTGGTGTGAATGATCTGAGATGGACTTCCCTGGACTACATGAAAAGAGACATGGAAGAGCTCTCTGATCATTTAGCCCAGGCTGGTATGACCCTGACCCTGAGTAGCATCATGCCCTCACCAAGAATGATACCTCAGTATAAAGAAAAAATGATCAATTTCAACAATTGGCTAAGCTTCTGGTGTCATTCAAAGGGGATCCAGTGTCTGTCAGCCTGGGATGATATGCTCGACATGCTGTATTGCTTCGCAAGAGACGGCTTGCACCTGTCACCCCTAGGCTTTCAAATACTGGCCAAGGCTCTTGCTGCCCCCATAGTGCCTTTTTTAGGTATGGCTCAAAAGTCAAACCCACCTCTGTAAACAGCACAATTAACAAAAAACTGAGGGTTATGCTACTCAACGCCAGGAATTTAAATCTCAAAATGCACGCGCTTGAAGCACTCCTCAGTATGGAGAACGTCGCCATCTGTGCAGTAACTGAAACCTGGTTCAAGGCTACAGAGGGCACCCCAACACTACCGGGCTTCAACTCATACCACACATTTCAGCCACAGAACACAGACCGAAACACAAAAGAAGGGGGTGTATCCATATTCATCAAAGATACCTACACCTCAAGGTTAGTGGCACAGCATGATACGTCTCAGATCATCCATGTGCAACTAACAACGGGCAAATCTGCAATGCAAATTGTGGCCTGCTACAGATCACCCTCCATGACCCAGGACCACCACTCCACCTTTCTGGAGACACTGGAAAAAATGGAGGTCCTACCAAACACCCTTATATTGGGCAATTTCAATTACCATACCATTCATTGGGAAAACTACTAGAGTACAAATTCCAAGGCCCAACGCTTTCTGGAAATCATCAACTCAAACTCCCTGGATCAGCTGGTAAACTCCCCTACCAGAGGTGAAAACATATTAGTAAAGAAAACCAAGGCACAGGAACAAATTGTAGAAAAACAACAACCACGAAATCCACCAAAAGGTTTAATAAAAAACTTTAGTCTCTGACGTCTCGGCCAAAGCCTTCAAGGAGTATGAGTAGGAGTGAAAACATATTAGACCTAGTCATCACCAACATGGGCGACAGGTGTTCCACACCGGAGGTCAACCCATCACTGGTGAGATCAGACCATAAACTAATCACTCTGGATATCCACACCCCACCACCACCCCCAACTAAGGAAACCACAGTAAAAAACTTTTCTAAAGCAAACTTCACCTTACTTAAGACAGAGGTGGTAAGTTTCACAGCCCCCACGCTAAAGGATAATGCTGCCCAAGATACAGAAACCTTTACAAATGCACTCTATGAGCACCTACAAGGATGCATTGATTGTGCCATCCCTAGCAAAACCAAGACTTACTCCTCTAAGTGAAGGAAACCAGTTTGGTAGACCCCTGCAAAAAACAGGCTATACAATAGGAGGAAACTAGTTCAGAAAAAAAGCAAATCCCAAGAAGGAAAGACATCCCTGATCAGTATCAGTAAGAAACTAAGGTCCCTCATGAAATCATCCAAGGCTAACTTAGAAAGAAAAATAGCCAAGGATTCAAAAGATAACTGCAAAGCCTTCTTTAGCTATGTTAAGAATCTAAGTGGCAACTTGCAGATATGCACTGAGCTAGTGCAAAATAGCACAAAATATACTGAACCTACTGATATTGCCAACATCCTGGAAGATAGATTCAGTGCAAACTTCACCCCCCTCTCACCTCCAAAAGGGCCCACGACAATACCGGAAAAGTGTAGTGTCCTAAAAATCACAGATGCACAGGTGAAAACAGCCCTTTCAAAAGCCAAAAACACAGCATCAATGGGACCAGATGGTGTCCCAGGCTGTGTCTTGCACGAACTACAGAACAAACTAACCCCCACCTAAACATGATGTTCAACCTCAGCCTCTCCACAGGCTTCATGCCCATAGAATGGCACACAGCAACGGTTATTCCTCTCCACAAAGGAGGGGCCACAACTGACCCTGGTAACTATCATCCCATAAGCCTGACTAGCCTGGTCTGCAAGGCTATGGAGCGCATCACCATGGAACTCATTAGCAAAGACATTGGGAACCTCCAAACACATGACCTGACCCAATTCGGCTTTTTTAAGGGCAGATCATGCCTACTAAACCTGGTTGACTTCTTCAAGACAGTCACCAAGGCCATAGACAAGGGAAAGGTGGTTCACACAGCCTATGTTATCCTCGCCAAGGCTTTCAACACCATTCCCCACTCGGGTATTACAGAAAAACTCTCCAGCCTGAACATAAACCCCAAGTCACGAGATGGGTTGCCAACTGGCTTACAGACAGAACTCACATGGTAAGAATAGCGGGCTCCAGGTCCGACTCTAAACCAGTCACAAGTGGTGTCCCACAAGGCTCGGTCCTGGGACCCCTACTGTTTGGCATATACTTCTCAGAAGTATAGGAAAACACAGGAAGACTATGGCTAACCAAGTTCGCCGATGACTACAAACTGGGAGCCATAATTGACTCTCCGGCTGACACGGACATCCTCCAAAAGGGCCTTACTGAGACGGACATCTTGTGTCACAGCCATGGCCTCAAGCTTAATGCCAAAAAAATGCATTTTCATCCCGTTTGGGAAAAACAAAACACTCATGAATTACCACATAGGTGGCAGCCCCCTTAATACAGAAGAGGTAATAAGACATCTGGGGACCCAGGTAAATAGTAATCTCTCCTTTGACAATCAATTGCCAAAGTAGTTAGGAAATCCTTCTATGTGGCCCATCTAATTACTAAAGGGTTCGCATCTAGAAATAAAGAGGTTATAGTGCCCCTCTATTCATCATTCATTAGATCTATCATAGAGTACAATCCCCTATTTGGGATGTACCTCACAAGACACTTCCAACAGCTGGAAAGACCACAAAAATACCTCTCCAAGAGGATTACTGGCCTCAAGCATGTCCTGTACAGCCCGACTGAAAAAACTCCAGCTGTACTCGGTGGCATATCGCTTACTCAGAGGTGATCTCTGCCTGACTTACAAAACCATGTCCAACTCAGAACTGACGGACATGCTCCACCTAAAGAAATCCAAGTCACTGCGAGCCACATGCTCTAGTGAGCTAAACCTCGCAACAACAATAAATAGAACATGCTGGATGGATAGAGTCCTGTCACAGAGACTCCCCATGCTTTGGAACAAAATTCCAAATTACATCAGGAAGATCCCCTCACTAACACTCTTCAAGAGAAAACTTGATGAGTAGATGGTTAACAGAAAATACACCCCTGGGATCACTTAATTGGCTCTGCTTGACAGAGGATCAGCTAATTAATCAATGGGGCGGCGAAAGTTGACATACTCTGGCTAGGGTTATAAATGCCCTTGGGCAGATAGCCTAGTACCTACCTATGAACCTATGAACCTGTATTCTCCATTAGTGTGAGTTCCAAGAAACACTGACAGTCTCAGTGGATTAAAAAACACAAAATGATTCTGTATTCCACGAGATAAGTAAATTAAACTGCCATCTTGAGTTATCCTTGTTATCGTTTAGTTATACCTTTAAACAGATACCATCGGATCAATGGCAGCCTCAATGATTTTGTGAGGCTACTACATGTCTTCTATTGTTTCTAGCTCTAGGTATGCAGTCCCCCAAGTATTCTGATGTTATGAAGTTATATGTATGATAAGCATATATGCCTGTGCAGTGTTATCTGTGTTATCGAACAGTGCTTACTGTGATGTGATTGCATTAGGCAGGTGGACTGTTCTTATAGTTTAATATACCTGAGTAAGAGGTGTGTGCATGTTTCATCACTGTATCAGTTTATATAATTATAAGTGAGCCACTGATGAAACTTTCATCAGTTGCAGTTCCATCAACCACAAATCACAAAGTCAACCCAACAGTGGTGGCTAGTGACTTCAAAGCAAGGGGGACTGCAGGGAATAATTGAATGGGTGCAGTTTACTGAAAAGGGGTGAGGCATTATTATAGCAGGTCAATGACCTTGAACATTACATGTGATCAAACAGATGGGGTCATTCACTTTCATCCCACAGACTCCCTCAGTACCCACTCGTTAAGGCCACATTGTTGGCTATAGACACCTCAGATGTCAGACTGCAATCAATAAGGTTAGTCTAAGGTAAAACAGAGCCCTAGGCAAAGGACTCCATGGTCCCCTCATTGCACAACGGTCCCTCCAGATGTTCCTCATTGCCTCTCCCTGCCCTTCCTCCCAACCTGGCCCTCACCATCCAGGCAGATTACGTCTTTCTCAGTTTTTTAATACTTAGTCTTACTTCCTAGCATTTCCTTCATACTTTTAACAGTCCAAAACTCTGCTGTAATAAGTGTGGTGGAAGTAACTGAATTATGCTGATGTTCAAATTAGAGAAGCCTAGATATCTAACATGCATCTTGGATTTGTTTTTACTTTTCTTTGATCCCTTTCTGGCCTAATAATCAAGAGTAAGGAAATAAATTCAGCCATACTTCTTCATTAAAGGAAAACTAACTTGTGCCTAAAGCTTATTGTTCAATGCTAACAAAATAGTAGTTCCTAATAAACTGAGATGACTTAACACTTACAAGGATATGTAAGTCATATCTGGGAACTCTCCAAGGACGATGGATATTTTCTGAGTGTTCCTTTTGCATAACATAGGGATGGAAGTAAAAGCACAAACAGTAGGGTTGCATGTTTTCATGTGCCCAAAGTAGGGCATTTCTAATGGAAATATGACATCTGGCAGGACAAACCATGCCCACATTAATTGCGAAGGACTGTACTTTTTTTTGCCAAAATAAAAGCTCACACTTGTAGAATTTGAGCTGTTTCTAATGTCTTATATAACACTGGGGTATTTCATATACAAAATATGCATTTTTACAACTATTAGTGTATACTTAAGAAATATTTAATTTTTCAATTTTTCATGTCTTTTCACAGGACATAACTGCTCAAATAGGGAATGTCCTGAAAAAAAGGGGGTCAGGTGGTAACCCTAAGCCACATGCATTCATTATACAGCTGATATCACCTGGATACAAATCGACATAGAGACTGGGAGTACATACAGACTCCACACAAAAGGAATCACAGATAAAAAACATAACCAGAGATCCAAGTGCTGTGAGACAGCAATGCTACTTGCTGCATCACTGGGTAGTGATTAGCTGTTACATACATACACACACACACACACACACACACACACACACACACACACACACACACACACACACACACACACATACACACACATAACCATGAATTAAAACCACTGACTGTGACTATGCACCTCAGGACTTTGACTGATAAATACATAAATAACTACCACACATGAATTTATCTTATGAGTTCACTGCTGTCAGAATACATTATACACCCCCCCCCCCATACTTCTCCATGTGTAAGTTCAAGATTCATGGAGAAAATAATAATGGAAGGTGAAGGACCGAAATTAAAGACATATATTGCCCAAATATATATTTAGAATAACAGGCTTGATATTAACATGCTTTTTTCTGAATGCTATTAAGTTTGATACTGAAATCTCTGTCATTATTTAATTACTTCAATCCACATTGACTTCCCTGGGAAAAAATAAATATACCAGCATATGCAATATCAAAGACAGCTCAGACCATCGATGTCACCATAAATACACATACATACACACATACTCATACAGTTAGAATGGAAAAAAAAAACTTTCAGGATAAGTGGCATACATAGTGAAATAAACAAGTTCTAAGGCAAATAAGGTAGTAAGTATTAAGTAAATAGATAGACTTACTGCTCAGTGTTCAGTTCTTAGTTCTATCACTTTCAGTCAGTTGCTTCTGTCACCTGAGACAGCCTTGACCAATAAAAACGACTCCTTGATACTCTGTACTGCATTCTGCAGAGCCCCTTAATAAGATTCTTTTTTGCTCTCTGCATACTTGCTCAAATTACATCTAATGCCAGGCAGTTTTGAAAGCAACCCGGCGAAAGTGAAGTGTATTAACCCACCACCGAGTTCGCACAGGAATGGGCGTGCCCACCATGATTGACATGCCGGAGGGCGGGGATTAACAACGGCAATGTGCCATGATTGACACGCAATGCAAATATAATGGTAAATTCGTGTCATATAGCAGAAACAGTAGAATTAAAAACAGAGCATTTAATAAGCACAATAATGACATGAATGGCCTTTCCATTCAAATATTCCAGAAGCATCTTGACAACCAAATACTTTTATGAAATGACATGAATGGCCTTTCCATTCAAATGTTCCACAAGCATTTTGACAACCAAATACTGTTATGAAAGAAAATAACAACACATTCAAAACTGAACTAAACCTGTACAAAGATCCATTGTCACTTACTAAAACACTCCACTATTTGAAAACATTACATCGACTCTTATGTGAAATAAATGGGGGGGGGGGGAGAGAATATGAAGCCTTTAATAATAACTTCAATCAGGCAGCTCACGGCATGAATCATTATGATTTAATGCTTTTATTTGTTTAAAATTTCTTGATGAATGTGTGACAAGATACTTGCAATGTCGAACAGTTTGGAACATAGATCTTTTTAAAAATTGAAAATAAGGAACGTTACTTGTAATGAGGTACCTCTTAATCCATGCAAAAACTGGTGACATATGGAAAAAAGGGTACTTTTCCATTAACTGGGCAACACTTTCAACTTCAACGCGAACACACTGAATTGTAAGAAGAGTTGACTTTGCTTTAAGAAGTGTGATATTGCCTGTTCTTTCTTAAAAAGTAGAGTAACCTGTATTATCTGGAATGTTACAGCTGTGCTTCACATCCTCGCACAGATGTTATGCTTGATGCACTTTACGTTTTAAACGGCTGTTACCAAAATAAGCGGTTTTCTTACACTGGCTTCTGCGACTCAGATAGTGCTGCTGCGGCAACCTGAATGATCGTGTTTTTCCAGTACTGGAAAGGGTATTTGGGAGGGAACAAATACATGTATGTGAAAGTAAAGATCACCGCACTTCCATACCTACCCTGTGCCTCAATACGTACCTCTCAACTACTCCTCTGATTCCCACAGTCCCACCCCAAACTGGTGATTCTTGGAAAAAAGGTGGTTAATTATTAGAATTACAGACTTTTTACTTTACAAAATGTATTTTAAGTCAAGTCAGTCAAATAATGTTAACCCTCAGTCACAGCTTTTAAACAAGCATAGGATGTTCTCGTTCTTAGAACGGTAATTGTCTTACAATTAAGAGCTTAGATAAACTACAGAACACATTCTGAGAGACAAATAACCCAGATAAAGAACTGCTCAGATATCTGTAAAACAACACGGGTTTGTATTCAACGAGTTATCACAAGCAAACTGAGAGGTGCACTTAACATTACAAGAAATGGTACTTAATGGGGCAATAGTTATGTTCTTTTCTGATGTTGGGCTAATTACAGAAACTGCAAAACCGCTCATTAACATTGTTGCCCTGATAATGGAAAAGTATCGAGAAAAGTGTCAATGTCTTGCGTTAATAGCACTAATATTTTAAAATGTGTTTGATTTTAAAATAAAGTAGTAGTGATATAGCACGAAAAATATTTAAAAACTGCTTTAGTAATGGCGAAATATAGGTCTAAATTACCTTGTGTTTTGGTGGCATCTTTCAATCAAACGGTCATAGGCGGGGTTTGGGCGGGGCTTGCTACTGCGCATCTGGTGGGTTAATACACTTCAATTTCGCCAACAACCCAACTTGTGAAATAAGTTTCTGTTCTTTTTTTTTTTAAAATCATTGTGTTCAGAATCATGCACATGCACAGTAGCATGCGAGTAGTCCTGAGATTTGTTAAGCAAAGGTAAAGCAAGAAAAAAAAAGAATAATAGCATTTTCAAAACCTAATATTAAAATAAATTAATGCATTTATTTTTTTTTCTCCATTGGTGGAGCCTAGCAGCATGGGTGCCGGAACCATACAGCGAGGGGGGAGGGGAGCCCCCCACTTTTGCATACCATCTGTCCCAAATTGCTTTAGCTGACGTCATCTGGTTTCAATGCTTTTGCAAGTGGGATTAAACAGTGTTGCCAGTTTAGCACTTTTTGCACTAAATCTACTGCTTTTTGAACTTTATAACTCAAAAACTTGGTCCCTAACACCTAGCGCAAAATCTAGCACTTTTACTAAAAGCATGACTGTGGCCATGTCCTGCTGTAGTGCACACAGCGTGTGCAGCATTTATTTATACTGTCAGCATGCAGCCTGTACTATGCAGCAAAATGCTGCAACATGAGAAGTACTCCCCTAAAGGAAACATGTCATCACGCATGTGAAGCGTAACTGTGCAGGCTGCATTCCCCCATTATTGGCTTTTTTCTGTACTTTTGTGCTAAATGGTTGAGGGCTATGGTGAGAAGAGAGAACTGAATTCACTAAATGATATGATAGCCACTTAAGTTTGTCTTCCTGTCTGTCAAGAAACTGCTGGTTTAACTTAGTGGTATGTTGCTCTGACTGTAGTGCACATGATTCTAGGTTCAAGACTTGGCAGTGAAATGCATGGATGTAACACAGCATTTTATGCAAGCAACTTTCCAAAATTATACAAGTAATGTTTAAAATGTGTTCCTGGTTTTTGGCCTTTTGCCCCCCCACCACCCCCACCCCCACTGAAAGTAAGTTCAAGAAGCTGTGCAACATGCCTATGGCTTACACTACTGTGATTCTGTATTTATATATTGTGTGTGGAAGTAGACTGTTTTCATGGAAATGGTCTGAATAGGGCAGTTTTGTCATTATTGGTGCATGCATTTTGCTTTATTGCCTACTGAAAAAATGTTCAAACAATACATTTAAAATGCAGTTGTGCGTGGAAGTAGACCTTTATGATAGAAATGTTCTGAATAGGGCAGTTTTGTCATTATTGGTTAATGCATTTTTGTTTCATTGCCTACTGGAAAAATGTTTAAACAATAAATTTAAAATGCACTCTAACTTAAGTGTGATGTATTATACAAGGAATATAATTGAATACAATTAGGAAGGTGAATCAAGGAATGCATACATGTATGCATGGCCCTAAAAATGTGTTTGAAAACATCCCAGAGGAAAGTGTGAAAGGCTCAAAATCATGGTCAAACTTTAAGCTTTGCTCTTGTTACCAAAGCAATGGATGAAGGTAAAACAGTTCACACCACATTACCTTGACCTGGCCAAGCCTTTTGACACAATCCCCTACTCAGGTGTAGTACAAAAGATGAACAATGTAGGAGCAAACACTTACATCACCAGCTGCATTGCCAACTTGGCTCACAGGATGCAGGAGATCAAAACAGGGGAATAGACCAGTCACCAATGGAGTCCCCCAGGGTTTGGTGCTGAGACGTTTTCTGTTTGGCATATACATCTCAAACATAAAAGGAAATACCAAAGAACTTTGGCCAGCTAAGTTTGAGATGACTGCAAGCTAGGAGAAGTTATTGAATCCCCAAATGACTTAACCATCATGCAGGAAGGTTTGTCCCAAATAATAACTGGTGTCAAAATCATGACAATGCCCTCTGAGAACTGATCCAATTGTTTGGCATTTGGAAAATTGTGTGTACAGTGACCTAACTTTTAACCAACATGCGCCCAGAGTCATAAGAAAGCTTTTCTATATTGCACAGCTTATAAATAAATTGATTGTGACTAGATCTTGAGATGTTGGTTGTCCCCCTTTACAAAGCTCTCGTTATGTCAATCATTTTGTATAATTCCCACTTTGGCATGTATCTGTCCAGCCCCATGCAACAAGTGGAATAAATTCAGAGATACCTTACTAAAAGGATGTTGTTGTTCTTCTTCTTCTTTCGGCTTTTCCCAGTTAGGGGTCACTACAGCGGAACTCCGGTCCGCTAATGAATGGCAGTAGATCTTTTTTTTACAGGTGCTGAGGTGCCAATTCGACAACCAACCTTCAACGAAGGCATGCACATTCTATGCATGTCTTTTGAACAACACTTGACCGCAGGGAGGACATGCAGACTCCACACGCAAGGTGCTCCAGCTGAGAATCGAATGGGAGAACCTCTTGCTGTGAGGCAACAACGCTACTGCTGCACCACCGCAGCTGTCAGATACCTTACTAAAAGGATACAAGTCTTAAACAATAGGTCTTGCATGAACCACCACAAAGATTTATTCTTATACTCAGTATCCTACAGAGTGCTTAGAGGTGTCATGTCTGGCATACAAAGCATCCTCCGACATAATACAGATGGACCTACTGAACATCAGCAAGTCAAATGACATCAGAAATACTCAGTCCAGGTATCTAAACTGAATGTTATGGAGAGATGGATATATATCACAGAGGCTACCACTGTTCTGGAACAGACTATCCATAAAAATAAAGCAAAGCTCATCCATCCATATTCAAATTCAACTTGGATCTAAGGATGGGTAATAGAAAATGTACTCCAGGATTTCCCCTCATGCCACTAATGGATAGAGGTAGTTCCTAAATGCTGCATCCCTTACATGCCCCCCTCAAATTATCTATGGCATGATCACAGTTGCTCTCACCAGGGCTAATATACAATTATCAGCCATGGGGATAGCTAAGACCAATCAGAAAATGTTAATTCAAGCACCAAAAGGGAATTGGCTAAGCTTAAAATGTCCTCCAAGTGAACCTATGTTGTGGTAGCAAATAGTTATAAAACAATTACTCTTTTTAGTTTACTAAGTGCCCCTGTCACCCTCCACCCCCCCCCCAGTCTTTAACAGCTTCTGGCGCCTATGTCTAGCAGTTAGTACTACAGGCTACCACTGCAACCCACCAAAATTCATCCCTGAGCACCCCAATGGCCCTGCATTGATATATATCTATATATATATATATATATATATTTAAATGTTTCTGGTGAAGTCTTGTTACTTTAGACAAAAGCACACTCAAATAAATGTACTTTTAAGGCACTTATTAGTGTTCATCTACAGTTTACTTACAGCTAATTTTAGCTACTTTATACTGCTACACTCGAGCGTTCCTTTGGAACTGTATATTTTTGCTCAAGTATATATATATATATATATATATATATATATATATATATATATATATATATATATTTAGAAAGAAAAATCCCAATGAGGCAAGTTAATAAAATCCCAACAGCAATCAAAATGAAAAATCCCAACCTGGAAGGTAAAAGCTGACAGCAACTGATGTAGAAAATCTTTTATTGCAAAATAGAACCAGAAGTAAGTGCTTTCGCTGTCAAACAAACCACTTCATCAGACATAGTTGCAATGAAAAACAAAGCATCCTTATATACATACTCACCAACATCCAATTAATCAATAAAATTCCCTCCAAAAACACAATTAAAAAGCTCTAGTTCAATATTTTTTATTTCTGGTTTTATCTGTTATACATGTCAATGGCAGACTAGGACCCATTAGTTACAGCACTGAAAATATTGAACTAGAGTGGATCTGAGACTTGGGGCAGATACATATATGGGGCTTAATGATTCAGTCCCTATTAAAGCAGCTTTAAGGATGAAGAAACTTAAATGAAAAGATTAAACATTGTATAGACATATATCTGTGTTGATTTTTATGCTGTATGTTAGTAGCTGTTGCTTTAACCTGCTTTTTACTAACTGGCTTTTTAATTGTGTTTTTGGAGGGAATTTTATTGATTAATCGGCTATTGGTGAGTATGTATATAAGAATGCTTTGTTTTTCATTGCAACTATGTCTGATGAAGCAGTTTGTTTGACCGCGAAAGTGCTTACTTCTGGTTCTATTTTGCAATAAAAGATTTTCTACATCAGTTGCTGTCAGCGTTTACCTTCCAGATTGGGATTTTTCATTTTGATATATATGTATATCTATATGTATATATGTATATATATATATATATATATATATATATATATATATATATATATATAGGTATAGATATACATAAAGTCTTAAGATCACACAACAATGAGGAAAAGGAGTGACTTTCTAATCTCTGCCATTATGTAGTCTTGCACAAATACATTCTGCTATTTCAATGTCCCTGACCACCAGGTACTCATTGAAGGCAGCTGTTCCATAGATATGATTTTATTCATTTTTATTGACATTCAGTAAGTCATCTTATGTCCTGTTGATCATGGTCCAGTGAACCTTGAATCTGCAAACCTTGGGAACAGGCTTCAACATGGGTCCTGAAGGGGGTAAGTGATTTTCTCTTAGCTTCTAGATGAATCAGGTCTTGCTGGATCTTGATCAGTGGTGTACCTGTGTGTGTGTGTGTGTGTGTGTGTGTGTGTGTGTGTGTGTGTGTGTGTGTGTGTGTGTGTGTGTGTGTGTGTGTGTGTGTGTGTGTGGCTGGTATGGCCCTACAGTATTTTGCAGCTAGCAATACCATTCCTACCACACCACCAGAAACTCACTGGACAGATTGTGTAGCCATTGCTGACAAGTAGCTTAGTCATGGATAAAGGCCATTATGGAGTGACATTGTCATACATTTGCTGTATTTTACTTTGTATGTGGGGATCTATGAACATGAAGCTGATCAAATAAAGAATATAGTGAGGCCTTACACACTGCATGCCTGACTCATCTATTTGTACTTCTGTTTGAAACTTAGCTGTGACTGGATCCAGTCTCTTGGTATCAGGTGTAAGGACGTTGGTAAACTGGAATGACTGATGCACTTCTATGTTTGGACAGATTATTGTAGTCCTTCTGCAAGAAGTGCACCTTATTAAAAAGAAATCTACTTGTTTTGTTGTAATTCTGAATTGATGGGATGTCTCCCAGAACAGACTCTTCCTCCTGCTCTTATAAATTAGTTGGAAAGGCTCCCAGGAATTTGATCAGCAATGATAATTTCAAGGGCTGTAAGAATTACGGTAAGAAGGAGATAGCTCTAAAGTAGTAAAACATCATGTATTTCAGTGTTCTTATAAAAAACTCATTAATCAAGCTATCGTCAAACTGCAAAATCAGTGCAGTTCATTTAGTTAAGCCAGTTAGCGGATAACAGTATTACTTTTTTCTTGAGCACAGTGACACTCCAATATTAAATGGTCAGTAGTCACACACTCTGTTGTAGGCAAAAAAAGAGAATGTATTACTGGCATTAGAATGTGTTAATATAAAACAAAATAGCAGATATATTTATTTATGGGAAATAAGTGCTCAAGAGACACCAAGTGCTTTGATTTTACATGGGTATATGCATGGCAAACAAGAATAGCTGCTTAATGTTAGAAATGTGATAAAAATGTTGAGGAGCAAACATTGTGTTGCATGTAACTGTCTGCATCAGGAAGGCAGTTATCTCTCAGTCTGACCTATAGCGTAAGCAGGGTATATATACCCTACAACTATATCAAGATGAACATATAGATAGACAGCGAGAGAGTCAGTCAGACATGCAGAAAGATAGTTTTTTAATGTGCAGCAGTCTAGTATAGGACCACAGTGCTATGCAGATGGCAATATCGTATCACTAATCGCTCACTGTGTGGACAAGCAGACTTTG
The DNA here is from genome assembly GCF_019279795.1 of Protopterus annectens. NCBI lineage: Eukaryota > Metazoa > Chordata > Ceratodontiformes > Protopteridae > Protopterus > Protopterus annectens. The sequence goes on from NC_056737.1 coordinate 1,572,759,472, forward strand.
TCAGCTGGCTTTGGATCGATAAAGGCCATTACAGGGTAATAGTATTGCATACATGCAACTATAATGTTTGCAGTATGAGGATTCATGAGCATTTGGCTAGCTAGTTATACAATAAGATAATACCGTCTACATGGCACACCTAATTTGTCAGATGCAGTATGAACCTGTAAACAGAGTTTTGACCTGATTCATCATTTTGGATACAGGTATGGAGGCATCAGTGAATTATAAAGATGTGAGTTCTTTTCAGTTTATACAATTGTTCTTATGCTGATGGATGTAACAAGTTGAATGTTTTTCAGAATAAGAACAAACACAACTGTCAGAGCTGAGAACATATCCCAAGCATACAATAAGTTGGAAGGCTCATACAAGAAAAATCAGGATACAGCCAACAAGAATAAGAAGAATCTGATTACTGCATAAAATATGCTCAAACATTATTTATCTGCCATCGTTTTTTTAACCAGATCTTCTCACATAGCTCTCAACCTTCTATCTTCAAAATATGGAACACTATCTCTCATAACGTGGAACAAATGGACAACACGTGGAACACTATCTCTCATAATGTGGAACAAATGGGCAACATGTGGAACACTATCTCTCATAATGTAGAACAAATGGGCAACACGTGGAACATTATCTCCAATAATGTGGAACAAATGGACAACACATGGAACGCTATCTCTCATAATGTGGAACAAATGGGCACACGTAGAACACTAGCTCTCATAATGTGGAACAAATGGGCAAAATGTTGAACACTTGCTAATAACTTACTAACAACTTAAACTGGGAAGCTCACATGATGGTTAAAATGTGTTATTTTATACTTATAAAACATTATTTTGATGAAATAATATCATTCAGTATTATTTGGCATAGATATCAAGTTAAAAAATTCTTAATAGTGAATGTGCCAGACCCTTTCAGTGTGGAGCTAATAGGAACATGGACTTTCTAAGAGTCAAAATGAAGTACACTTGAGAAATATGCCTTCTCATGATTTTGTTATTTCAGGTTTTGCTATCACTTGTGCAAACTAAATCTGTGATTGTAACCTACTCTGGTGCATTGGATGTTCAGAAGTTCATTCTACAGTAACTCTGTAGTTATTACTTTCTGGTCTTTAGTTCTTCTGATAAATCAGCCATCTTTCTGAGTTATGAATGGTTAAACTTTCTATAAGATAAGCTCAAATTAGGCTTATGAATGGATAAACTTTCTATAGGATAAGCTCAAATTAGGCTATTACATTTCTAACTAAGGTAAGGCTTCAGACTTGTAATAACAGAAGGGTAACATTTGGGAAGCATTTTCATACATGCCACAACTGCAATCTGGAACACTCCACTGACTGATAACTTTTCGTCCCCAAATAAAGATCCTGCCTAGAATCAACTCCCACACTTGTACACTTGTGCTGTCAACATTATTCTGATAGTGTTTACTGTAACCACCACCTTTCACCCACAGCTTTTAAGACTTGTGTTTTCCAGTCCTTGTACAGTGTTCTTCTAACATTTGATTCACAGACATTCTCTTCACTAACTTATTCCTTGTTTTGTATTTGCCTCAATTTCACCGATATTATCAAATGCATACAACCTGTCCAATTAAGCTTAAACCTGTGGTCCGATAACATTTAGTGGTCTCTCAGATGAATCCCTTTCTTACTTGGTTGTCCAATGACCAAACTCACAAGGTTTCTGTTCACTGGACATTACCTGTGTTTAGAAAGAACTTTAAGAAAAACGTAACCAAGCTAGAGTTTTCACTGCGTGATACCTTAATCTTCCTATAATAGAGGCCCATAGAACATACTCACATGGCCCCTTAAGGACATCAAGTGTTTCAGCAATATGGCTTATGAATATCCATGACTTTTTCCTTTTTTCTTTTTAAGTCTTTGTGGATACATTCAGGCCAGCAAAGTCAAACTCTAGCTTGGCTTGGTTTTTCCTGTAGTTTTTACTAATTGGTTTGTCTGTGTGACCTTTTTAATCTGGGTTGAATGCTAGTTCAGATATTTTACAGACAACTTAATTGTTATGGACATCAGCTGGGTTATAGACTGTTTTTCTAAAGTATAGCCAAACATTTCGCTTATGACAAGATCTTAGGAAGGCTGAAACATTTATGTCTAGAGCTAGCAGGGTTTGGCTTCATTGGCCTGAATGTATCCACAAAGACTTAAAATGAAAAAGTAAAAAGTCAGTGTCATTCATAAGCCATATTGCTGAAACAGTTGATGTCCTTTAGGGGTCATTTGCATATATCCCATGGGCCTCTATTACAGGAGGTTTAAGATATCACACAGTGAAAACTCTAACTTGGCTAGGTTTGTCTTGTATTTTTTATTGATTGGTTTGTTCGTGTGACCTTTTTACTCTTTGGTTTCTGTGTTTAGAAAGAGGAACATAAATAATTGTGTACCTGTCTACCAGTATTTGAGTGAATTTTATTGCAAAAGATTCGGAGCAGCCTGCAAATTTATAATTAAAAAAGAGCTAATAAAATGCCATTTATAGGGGATATATAGAATCCATGGTCTGCTTATTTACTGATGTATTTATGAATTTATTTATTTATTCATTCATTTATATTTTTACTGGGTAGTGCACTGATCAATATTGACCAATTTCAGGTTTAGCTCAGGTGAATTACAAAACATTTCACAAACAAAAGCATACAGAAATATAAGCAATAGCTGAGTAGTTCAGACTAATTATATATAAATATCTGTGTGTATATACATTCTGGTGAACAAGCACACAGAACAATCAAGCAGTGTATAATGTGCAATATGTACATTGGTTTCTACACTGAGTCAATCTGCAGTTAATCTTGAGAAAGAAGAAAAGACTAAGAAAGGAGATAAGCTAGGTGATGTGCCCTGTGTTGAAGCAGGAGCATTTGGCTTGGATGTAGAATGGCCTTTGACGTTGTTGATTTCCATAATGCAGTGGGGAGAACTTGCCAAAGAGCAGATGCATGAGATAAGAAAGCATGTGCAGTGCTGTGGAGGTTGTTTCTAGGGGTAATGAGAGTTTGTGTGGCTTGTGAATAGTGTCTCAGCTTGTATAAGGATTTTTTTCATGAAGTCTAGCTGCAAGGGGAGTAAATGTGTGGAGTTGGAGTAGTTTGTAGAGTTGAAATCATAAAAGAAGGTTAGATCTTTGTTTTATGAGTAGCCATTTTGCTTTTTCTAGGGTGATACAGTGATGCTTACAGAGAGGCAAGTTTGTAATGGCAAATGCAGTTAGAGATAGTCTGGAATGTGGAAATGTTTTTTCTCTGAGGCAGGGGCAAAAATTAGAAGCCCATATTCGAGCTGAGAAAGGATAACTCCTTTGCCAATAGCTGCTCTGGCTGGTTGGGATAGAAAATGGGAGATCTTTCTGTCCCAGAAAAGGAGGGAGTTTATTTTATCTCTCACTTTGTCTCTGTGGAAATGGAGGTTTAGTGACTGATCAAGCCATAGTTCTAAGTATTTGAAGGTGGAGGCTGTCTATGGAATAGTTGTATACATCAAAGATAATGAAAGAGTCAGGTGCTTGGTGACTTTTCTGTGGAGTTCCAAAAACCATAGTTTTGGTGTTCATGGGTTGAGAAGTAGTTTATGGTTTACGAGCCATTAGTGGAGGCCATGTAAGTCTGACTAGAGCTGGCACTGAGTGTTGGTGTAAGAGTGGCCTGACTCGTAAATGACCATGTCATCAACATAGATGATATGCGGGAGAGGGGGAGGTCACAAGGAAGTTTGTTAATGAATATGAAGAAGGGGGGCAAGAATGGATCCTTGCAGTATATCTTTGTTAATAAGTGCATATTCATATTGGGAGAATCCTATTTAACTCTGAATTGTCTGTCAGTAAGGAAGTTTTTAAACCAGGGAGCAATGTTTGGACTGATATCAAGTTCAATTAGTTTGTTTTGGAGAAGACAGTCTTCAATGAGGTCAAATGCCTTTGTCAGATTTATAAATAGGGCACCGGTAAGGAGAGTGCTATCAGAGTTTAGTAGTAGCTTAAACTAAGGGAGGCTACTAAGGTATGTATGGGAGAAAATATTGAGATTTCTAAGGTCTTTATTTTCATTAATTTTTTCCCAAATGCACTCCACATTACATTTTTTGGTTCGTCATTAACTTAATCAGAGCTGTATCAGCCATAGACAACAAGCTGGTTGTCATGCTTTGATATTCAGGAAAAAGTCCCACTTCTCACTCTATTTACCTAGCAGTTGTTGGACAATTACTGCAACACTGAGAAATTGTGACTGACAGATAGCTATGGCTGCAATGAGAAATACTTTATTATCGTGTCATTAACATGTCTTAGAATAGCACACTAGTGCTGTCTGACTTGACAGCCCTGGTGTTTTCCCTTGGGACCCATAAATCATTTTGGCAAAAGCACCCCTTACACACACACACACACACACACACACACACACACACACACACACACACACACACACATTAATATTTTCTACTAAAGTTTCTTGACATTATCAGCTGGTTAGCAAAGTCTGATACTTAAAATACATTTAAAAAACATGAAATGAGCTTCAGTGAAGGAGTGGGACCCTAATTTTTCAGCAGTTATCTGAGAGGTTACCACTCCAATGAAGGAAAGGAAGGAAGGAAAAAGGAAAGATAGAATAAAAATAGGATTAAAAGTGAGGATCCTAGGAAGGAAGGTTAATGTTCTTGACCTAACTTTTACCAGCAGTGAGGCAGTACAGGAGACTGGGATTAAGGAAGCTGAAGCACAATGGATACCATGCTACAGTGTGAGAAGAAGCCAGCAAGGAAGATGTTACTGGGTATGTACTAAATGTTAGCCTTCAACATACTGGAAACAAGGGCATGCCTGAATACAAACTGCTGGATGCAACTCATATTAGTAAGGAACTATGGTTGGATGTCTTAAGGAGAGAATTAAATGAGCATCTGTTCAAGAAGAAAAGTGCCAAATGTTGACACATCCATTACTAGTAAAAACAAGACAAGAAGTGCTAGTAGGGAAAAAGAGGACTAACAAGCATATGAGAGTGTTGGTGAGAAGAGAAAATGTATGCAAAATGCACAGGAAGAAGGGAGATAAGATCATTCATTATGTCATGGTGGTCTATGAGAAGAAACCGGCTAAAGGAGTAAGGGAGGGGCACAATAAATCTTCAGATATACTCACAAATGTAGAAAAACGGCTGGAGTTAAAACTGCTGATGAAAGAAGAAAGTAAATGTAAAGGAGGAAAGATAAGCCTGATATACATTGTGAATTTGAGGGCCTACTTGAACTTATTAAACCTGAGGTTGTCAAGCACCACGTTTCCAGAAAACTGAACACTACACCATAGTGAGAGAAGCACACTTAGCTGAACAAGGATGGTAAGATGGACTAAAAATAAACCCTAAATGCACAAGTGTATAATAATAAATTTGCAGAGGGACAAGACTCCTCTGCATTTCTATATGGGATACTTCAACCCCCCTCCATTACTCTCGCGCGGGCATGGGCATACACACATACACACATACACATATACATATATATATATACACACACATACACACACACACACACACACACACACACACACACACACACACACACACACACACACACTTGCAGACCAAAGACTGCATAACCTTGGGATCCCACTTTCAGAAGGCTGTGCCATTTCAGAGCTGGCATAGTTAATTAAGAAGAGTAGGGGGGTGAAGTCTCCTACATAAGGAAATGCAGAAAGGCTTATTCACATGCAAAAATGTATCTCTAGTAAAATGATATATTATCTCCAAAGTAGCAGGACTGTAAGAACTTCAGGGCAGAAAAAGAGGCATCTTTGTACAACAAAAGTCACAGCAGTCAAACATTACATCCATCTGTAGAAATATTATAAAATGATTCTTTCAGTTGTCCTTCTGTCTTTCACTGCTTGTGGGAAAAAGTCAATTCAATGTTCGCATGACTAAAGTTTTCCATCTGTTTGTCCATCTATCTCTCTCACTGCTAAACCTGTCCCCGTTCTTTTCTGTACCCTGATGGTCTGTATTTTCTTCATTCTCAAAGGAAGCATTTCTGTCTGCTAATACTTCTCACTGTCAGCATTAGTTTTCTTTTCAGTACATTTCATCCAATACTAGGTATATGTTCCTACCACTTTAATAATTTATGTACTTTCTGTGCATCTTAAATACCAGTTATCGCCAGATCACACTTTGTATCCAGTAAAGCCACTTTCTCTGTGATGCCTACACTTTTATTGATGTTTCACCAACTACAGAATGTTTAGCCTCACCATCCATAAATGCATCCTACCACATTTCATTTACTAGTTTCCAGCAACATGAATGACAACCAAGTGTTCATATAATGTCACTTGGTAGAAATGCACATTTCTTTAACAAGATTACTGTGTTTGGGCTGCCCTGTAACCTATGGTGTAGTGACAATGGAAATGCTTTACATATTAAATATGGTTGTATAGGGCGCATGGAAGGGAGGAAGCCCTTGCATGGAGACTGGGGCAGATGCTTGGTAGTGGACTATTATTTGTGAGAAGCATTTTTTTTCTAATGAGCCAAACCTCTCTCCAGATAGTTGACTTGCCTATCAGTGCCCATATGCATATCTGGACATGTGTGCATGTAGCTATCACCATGAAACATAATAGGTTATTAGATTTTAGTATCAAGTTATGATATTCTGATCTTTGAGAGGCTTAGCTGAGGTTACTTCCCTTTGATATTTTCTGCTGTCATGCACTTTCAAGGTTATTATGAATAGTGTAAGTCAAGTGATTAACTCTGTTGTGAGCAGTAATCAAAGGAAAATTATCAAACATTTAGTACTTATTAGGTAATGAACCAGTCCTGTTTTTTTCTGCTGTTCTTTAAACTTTTATTTTTTTAGGGTGAACAACCCCCCACCACAATCCATGAGGTTACATAAGTACCAACTCCAAGATCTCCATACCTTGAAGTAAAGGGAATATTCCAAGAAATGTAAGTCTCAGACTTAATATAAGAAAGTCTGAATCTTCGGCCATTCAGTCTCCACATCATGGGCCTTACTGGGTGAGGAATACTGAATGCAATGGTTGTCTATTGAAATCTTACTTCTGGTCTCATTCTTTCAGTATCTCTGGACTCAGTAATTTGGGACTTGAGACTTCAATAGACAGCTGTTGGATTCAGTGATCCTCACCCAGTAATACCAAGACCGTCTGATTGCCTGTTTTATTCTTATGGTGCACTTTACCAGTGCTGTTCATACTCCTCCACCTTCTTAGTGCCAAAAATCATTGTACCCATTAATACACGAGGTCACCTGGTTTCCTACTTAGGCAAATGCAAGCTCTGACAAAGGTCCACAGCCGGTCCCTTCACATAATTCTTTAAATTCTAATATTACCTCACAGCCTGTGCACCTCCCTATCTCTACTACTCCCTCCCTTTTCTCTGGCTTTTAACTCCTCCATGCCATATGCTATTTTTCTGTTTCAGTTATTCTATTTCTACCAAGTCTCTTCTGTCTGCCTTTCTTCAGAAGAAGAACTAATAGACGTTTTCATTTCTCACAAGAACCAGCTCTTCAAATTCACCCCATTCAAACCAATTTATCAAACTAAGTCTTGAAAACTGATTGTTCAAAAATGGGCACAATGACAGCCTCTGATCTTTTAAAAGCCGCTTACACATCAAAACATGAAATCAGAGCATGTGGTATAAGAAAAAGCAATGTTGTATTAATGGGAGGATCGTGGTGTGAGTGTAAAGTATTCACAGAGTGGTAGATATTTATGTAGTCCAAATATAAATCATAACGTTTGTACTTTATAACAAATAGGAAATGTCAAAAGGAAAAATTGACTTCACAGTTCCCTATGATCACCTTGCCTTATGAATTAGCATTTCCAGAAATCTAGTTATTTGCACTTGTCAGATTGACCAAACCCTTAAAGAAAACATGTTAATTCAACCACAGGAGTAATAAATCCTCTGATACTGAAACAGTAATATAGAGATGGCTTTACTGTGTGATGCAATAAACATGGCAGACTCCAACAGCATAATCTGGTGATTTGGATCACCTTAGTTGCAACTGAGAGTCTGTGCATGCAAGTACATGATATGCTTTTTTCATTACTGGTCCATGTTAATTATTTGCTCCTGCTGATTTCTATTCATTTCTACATTAAGCTATCCTACACTCATTTTAGTGTTTTAGTGAGCTTTTTATATAATTTTTTTTTTGCTCAAAGTTGTTCAAAACCAGATAACTTGTCATTCCTGTGGTATAGAGGAAATGAGTCCTGACTACAGCCCAGCTGACCCTAGCTTGATTAACATCTCAGGTGACTAATGGATCAGCAGGGGAGGAGTGGGCAGTTACATAAGTGCTTCTTGCAGTGATTCTTGGTGGAGACTGAAGATGTCACACTGCGGAGATGTTTTCCAGGGAAGAGAAGTGTTGTGGGTTTGGCTGATTTGCTGCAAAGGTGGGGAGATATACTGGATGGTCCCATTTCATACCTGCCCCTTGGATGCAACCACAAGGCTGTAGTGGAAGGGGAGAGTAACGGGGTGTATTAAAAAAGTAAAACCCCATGGTTGATGGTGGTGACCAAGACCGCCAGGTTGCCCTTAGGTTCCGCGTTTGGTCCCACCTACATGAAGGTTAGCCTGGATGGCATGGAGAAGCTGACAGACATGGCACAAGCATGGGACACTGGATACGACGGCTGTAGGATGATACACAGAAGTGAAAAGTGTTCCAAAAACCAGATGCCTAATATTGGTCAAAGCAGTCTCACTGTTCATGTAAAACTGTTGTGCACTCTCACTACTATTTTTTCACTTTCCCTCACTCTTATGTGACTATGATGTCAGTGTTATGTATGCAAGTTTGGGAGTGGGGAGATAATCACTTTCATGGGGGGTGCAAGGGGCTTGCCTCCTGCAATAAGCACTTTGTTTTTGCTGTATTGTTTGCTACTTCTGAATTACATTTTGTTCAATTTAGGAAAAATCAGCAAAATGTAATATTTTAAAGTGATTTCCAGTTAACACAGATGCAACATCTACCCTACGCATGTTTGAATTCCACTCCTTTTCATCATCATTTTTGTCATTAGAATAATTTTAACAATGACCACCTGCCAATTAAAATGTTCTTTAGAAGAGTTCTTTAAAATCAGTACTTTTCTAGGTTCAATACATTGACACACTCCATCATTTTTTCTCTGAAAATATTTTCTTCCTGTACCTGACATTCATCAGTTTTGGTCATAACCACTCTCACCTGTTTTTTGATAAAGATGTACAAATATTGATTAATTTATTTCACCAGTCATGGACTTTATTGCAAATTATAAAATAAATACAAAATTTATACATCTGGTTAATATTTACTTATGGTCAAATTATGTTTGCCTTTTTGTATGACATGCATTTTCCAAAAATAATCAGTTAGATTATTATACTCTGTTACAGAAATCAAATGCCTGCACAATGGTTTATAAAGTTATGCAGGATGTGCTTTATAGGCTTTCACTGAATTCAAGCAAATGTTTGCTGCTGTCCAGTATTTCATCTTAACAGATGCATTTCTTATACTGTTAAGGTATGCGAATTAACACACCATTTTAAAAGGAGCATGCATCTTATGGTCACGTGTCTGTGTCTGTGCACAGGTCCTAACCAGCTGCTAACAAACAGTGTAATATTAAGACACCAGAAAGAAGTGCCAAAGACCTGACAATGATTATGACTATGTGAATCATTAACACTAGTTAGTATTGAAAGGGAGATTGCAGGCACACTACAGCAATACAGTTGGAGTTTTACCAACACCAAGACTCGAAGAGCAAATAAGTTGTATGCAGATGGAAAGGGGAAAATATGGGGAAATATCAAAATAAGGTAAGCATGTTTGGGGTTAAAAATAATTTTGACACATTTGTAAAGTTGATTATTTTGTTTTAGTGTAACCAGTCAGCAGCTGGTATATATATTTTTTGTTTATCATTTGGTAAAATAAAGAATAGCAGTTTTACTGCAGACACAACACATATTCCAGCTGTAGCTATATATCTTAGTTTACAATTTCAGCTTCTGTAGACATTAAGACACCAACAAAATATGTTGTTACGTAGCTGCAATGAGCTTTTACTTCTTTTAAAATGGTACTGTATGCGCTGTTGGCTACATTTTCCTTAAGCAAAACTTAATTCTTTGATCTCAGTATTATGATAAAATGTAAATGAACTATTGTTACAGATTTAGTTTGTCTCTTTGTATCAAAATATCAGATTGTGAATGCTCATACTGAGAGGTCACAAAAGACATTTAAAACTTAACTTGTTATGGCATTCAGTTGTTAGTATGGAATTACATTTGCAGTACACCCAGGAACAGATTGGGACAAGAATTAGACTCTGGCACCATCAGAACCATCTGCCCATTTTCACTAATCTTCTACTATATGTTTGACCCTGCCAGGCTACAAGTTCAGGATGTCAGAAAAATAATTTATATAGGAGATGGCCCCAAGATTTAACAATTATCTGGCCGACCCTGCCAGGAAATAATTAAATACAGAAATTATCTGGTCAACCCTGCAGAAGAAAAAAAAATAAATAGAGAAAGTATCTGGTTGATCATTACAGGAAAAAAAAACTGCAATAAGTATCTGGTTGGCCCTGTCAGGGAAACAAATTCAGAAAGTATCTGGTTGAACCTGCCATGAAAAAATGCAGCAACTATCTGGTTGGCCCTGTCAGGAAAAAAAATGAGAACTTATCTTAAAGTTTAAACACTAATCCATTATTTTCGCTTCTTTGGTCGCTTGTAGTTTGTCTCTCTACTCTCTCACGCTCTACCTCACAACTAAAGCACAGGAAGAGAAGGCGAGAGTAATGGGACTAATCAGCAGCCACTTAGAAGCGATCTCTGCTTGATTTACAAAGCGATGTCTGACCCAGCTCTGTTAGAAATGCTACATCTAAAGAAATCCCAATCCCTCCGCATCACACACTCCAGAGACCTCAGCCTCATTACCACAATCAATAGGACATGCTGGAGGGACAGGTTCATAATCCAGAGACTGCCCATGCTATGGAATAGATTTCCCATACAAGTCAAGCAGAGCACCTCACTGGCCCTCTTCATGAGTGGATGGGAAATAGAAAATTCACCCCAGGGATCACTCCAGTGGCTTTACTTGACAGAGGCACTGGGAACTAAGGTTGGGTGGCACAATGCCAGGGTAATCCTATGGGCTAGGTTTGTAAAGGCTCCAGGGCCATTAGCCTAGTTTACACCTATGAACCTATGTCATGCACATACTCAGATTACATGACAGGCTGCTGACTTCACAGCCCGGTCAGCTTCCTATTTCCTGGGTTTAAAACCGCAGTGACTTCTGGGCATCTTCACTGATGCCTGTGGTCTTCCCAATCCAGACTGTTTTTAAAAAAGATATATTTTTTACACACAACTTCTTAGAGCACTGGCCCACTGGCCCTTCTGGCATTCGTCAGAACTGCCAGATGCCCAGTCCGCTCCTGAGTACACCAATGTGTATTCAACAGATAAAAATTGAACAAATCTAGGAATACAGTTATAAATGTACATCATAGTTCATTACAAAACAAACAGCATCTTAGAAGTTTATGTGATTGCTAAATGTACAGTAATTTAGAAATGATACATTTTACGCCACCTGTTGTTCCTTTCAAAAGTGTGCTTCCATAATTTATTACTAATTCAAAACACTTGGATATTAGTACAGTAGTGAATGTAGTTGCATTTATTTCTTTTTACTTAACACACTCCTTAAATCTAGAAGTTCTCTATATTTCATATAACTAGAAAATATAAAAAAGTGGTGTAGTGCTCTATATCACTATACAGTGTGATACCTGGGCTTTCCAATTTCTTAAAGCAATTTTTAGAAAATAACAAAGCAGGAGCTGTGACTGAGCAATCTACAGCAAAGGCTATGAAATGCCTTTTTTTTTTTTTTTTTTTTTGGGGGGGGGGTGTATTTTTTTTGTTTTTTTAGCAAGCCACAGAGATAGGACTAGTAGCTCCAAATGGCTTTGACTCCCATTTCCCACTAACACCAATATCTCCAGAAGTATTTTTCATATACCAACATTTTTTTTTTTTGTAACTAACAAATGAATATTGTAGTTTTTAGTGTGACTTAAGCATCAGCATGTGTGGTAAACACATATAATAAAAAATGCCCCTGGACCTGCTTATTAGGTATATTAAAATGGTAATACTGAGTAAATGGTAAGTATGAATTGCAGAGTAAGATGCTTAAAAATATACATAAAATTGAGTAAATCTGCAAGATTTGAAAAAACTCATACATTATTATAAGTAGCAAGTGAAAGGCAATAAGTATAACTGAGTTATAAAGCCAAAAAAATAAACAAGGAGAAACATATTGTTGTGGGCTGGTTAGTAAGAGAGGTCAGAGTGTACCATTATAGCTTCTGAATTTGAATGGTGTATGAGTTTTTGTAAAGGCTCATGGTGGTTTGGGCACCACTACAGTCTTTATAAACAATAATTTCAGAGGTTCAACTATAGTGGCAAGTTTGTTACAATTCTAGTCCAACAGCTAGCCAAGCCTTACAAACTTGCAGCAGCTTTTGGGTCTGTTGGAGGTGGAGGCACTTAATGAATGACAGTTATTTTCTTTGTATCAGTTAAAATAGCATATATTCTGTACACTGAAAATGCAAATATGAAACTCAGGTTTTCACTTGTTTAAATCATGATTGTTCTTTTGGCATGTAAGTTCACTACTTTTAAAATATTTGAATACTGTTTTTAAAGACTGTACATCCAATGTCTATTCGCCATGTGTATTACAGTAAATTACTATGTCATAAGATGTTTACCTTACCTAAACAAGCAAAATATGTCATACAGAATTCCAAAATACCTCTGCAGTTGAAATGGTTCCAAAATGTTTATTTAACTTTTTGAATTGTCAAAGTCCAATACATACAGTAAAAGTAATAGCTGTGATGGTATAATTCAAGTTGTTCAAATGTGAAATGCTCCATTCATATCATGAAGTTCAGTTCGGCTGTACATGTATTGTGCAATTCTTTGTTATTAGGATGTTCTCTGCCTGTCTTTCTATCTCTGTATTTATGTATCTATGATATATACTAAGCATGAGACTGGGGTAGCTTACACCATTCCTCTTACTCTATGGTACAGCAACCTTACAGAGAACAGTTAGCACACAGAAGTAGCAGAGGTGCTGAGGTACAGCCCCCAACCTCAGAAGGTACAAGGCAGGGGGGAACTCCAATGCAAAATGGTTTAAATGCAATAAAATGAGTTTCAAGATACACTGTTACCCTTGTCTATCATATTTTATTTCGTACTTGGGGGCTCACAATTGTAGGTCACATATTAATGATAGGGTGCATTGTTATACTATTTATCTTGTCACATTTTCACACATACCCTTATTTGATCGGGGTGCTTTGTTTTGTTTTTTTGTTTTTTTGGAGGGGGGATGCAAAAATAAATGAGACCTAAGGTATATAGCTATTAGAACTAATACTTATTTCAATTAGGTCAACATCTTCTAACTGTTGAAACTCAACTATTACTTCAGCTGCAATATGTTGCACAATTCTTTTCTTTTTTTTTTTTTTGTGGTAAGTATTTTAATTGTATAGTCATACAATAATTCAGATAGCTTGGAGTATTGCTGTGAAATGATCAGCAACATTTTCTGGTAAGGTAAGGATGGAAAAATCATATAATTCTTAGCAGTCCGAAGTAACTTTGTGATAATTCAGAAATGATTTGCTTGTCCTTTTTACAACACAATATTCTCCTAGCAGAAAGTTGACTGAGAAAACACCATATAACAGAATAGGGTTGGATCCTATATGAAAAACTGAAAGTTATCCTGCCAACAGCAAGCTGCATGAGATGAACTCAAATAACTAACTCATTGAGCTTTCATGTGACAGCAAGAACTAATGTTTTTGCTTTTATTTTTGCAACCTCTCATATGGATGGATTTCCTTTAAATAATTTTATTAAAATATGCTAACTCCATGGTCAGACAACTGTGGAGAAAAGAAGAATCCTTGTAAACTGATGTATACTCATGGTCTTATAGTACAAAAACCTTTTAGGACTACTCAATTCATGGAAATGGGATCAGGGAAACAGCATTCCAGCAAATACCATTCATGGAATGGTAGGTATTATTGGAATGAATGTAGAACTGTAGTCAATACTTTCTGAATATCTATTATACTGAAAAGATATTCGATATAAACATCCAAAAGTGTGTTCATTCATTCATTAATTCATTCATTCATTCATTACCTGCTTAATCCAATATAGGGTCATAGATGAGACAATGTCTACTCTAATACAGGTAAAAAGTATAGAAACTCAACCAGAATGTGGCACCACTACATGTTTGGCTGCACACACACACACACACACACACACACACACACACACACACACACACACACACACACACACACACACACACACGCACACACAAATATGCACACTAGTCTGACATGGCACTCACATTTATGGACATTTAGAAGGGCATCAACTCACCTACAGCACTCCTTTGGGATAAAAGATGAAATTATAGCACCCCCAAAAAAAAAAAAACAAGCAGACAGAGAGGATGTGCAAACACCATAAAAAGGCACCCCAGCTGAGAACTAAACTGCTGAAACAAGAGCCTGAGACAGCAGTGATAGTGATTGTAACTGTCTGCTACCCATATGTTGCTTTTTGATGTGTGTGTGTGTGTGTGTGTGTGTGTGTGTGTGTGTGTGTGTGTGTGTGTGTATGTGTGTGTTTGTGTATATATGCATCTATATATCTGTGTGTGTGTGTGTGTGTGTGTGTGTGTGTGTGTATATACACATATATCTATCTCTCTCTCTCTCTCTATATATATATATATATATATATATATATATATATATTTATATTTATATGTCTGTGTGTAGTAACCTGTCTTGGCAGCCCATCTGCATTGGCATTGCTGATCCCACTACGGTGTTGCACTGTCATGTCATATGCCTGCAACCCTAGGCTCCACCTTAATAACTTGGCATTTTGCTGGCTGGCATGATGTAGCCATTTTAAGGAATTGTGGTCTATAAAGACAGTGCCGTAAGCATCAACAACTCTTTATATAAACATACAAAATATTGTGATAAGAACAAAACAATTTTGTTTGCTGTATTAGTACAAGTGCCAGTGGACATGAGAGGTGGAAACTACAAAAATTGAAAGAAAATAAACTGAATGGCAGATTAGACTAGGTGCAGATCTACTGAGGTTAATATTAAATGTTTCCTTAGTCAATGCAGAGTTATAATTAAATAAAGGGTAAGAAAGCACTTTGTTAATTAAATTATTTTTAATAAAGATTGTTTATTATTTTTAAGAGATGATTGGTTAGTTGTGGCATTTTAAAGTTGTATTTAAAGTGAGTTTTAGAGCCTTGTATTTATTTCTGAAAAAGTCATTTCTGCTAGAGGAAAGCATGTAATAAAAGTTTTTGGGGGGAATTAAATAAAGCCTACACATTTTTTTGCATGTGTAGGCATTGCACCGTAATGTCTACATTGGCGCAAGCATTTTTTGATTCAGTAAGCTGAGCTTAGGGGCACGCATGCACGAGCAAACATGGAAACGTCCATGGCATGCAAATGGCCTCATAAGGAGGTGAATCTCATGCAAATTAGGCAGGTAGAGTGATCCAACATACAGAAAGGCATCTGTTCAGACCCCATGTTAGTGTCCATAGTATATGTAGAAAAATTCTGCATACAAAAGTCTAGATAGACAAAAGGGGATGTATAACTGTAGAAATGTGGACATAAGCCCCCTGAAAATGTAAGACCACATACACATATGAGCAAAACTATTAGTCTGTATGTCAGAAAGATTAAAGGGAATAAGTTAAATTAATATATATCTTTTTATAATCTCAGCATACATGCAGGAAAAAAAAGAAGTTTATTATTTATTTATTTTATTTATTTATTTACGTTTGTTGAGCGGGAGTGTCCGACTGGACGTAGGTCCATTTTCAGCGGAGGCCCGGGGAGAAAAGCTCCACAGTTAAAATAAACAGACAGTAGTTACATTGGATTACATAGCGATTAACAATTTAACATAGCAATTAGTTACAACATATTTACAGATGAAGAACATAGTACATCAGTAGACAACTAGAATCTTTATCTGTGAAGTACATAACAGGCATTAACAAATGTTACAATAAGAAGTTCCTGCTGTATAATAAGTACTAGGCTTATGAGCATCTGAGCTTGCTATAATCAAGGTAGTTAGTGGTGTGGAAAGAAAGGTAGTGGTTGGATGGGGTGGGTGATATTAGAGTGGGAGTTGCAAGGGCATAGCCAGCATGTTTTTAGGTGCGCTTTTAGTAAAGTTTTGAAGTGGGTGTATGAAGGTACGGAGGTAATTGTGGGTGGAAGGGAGTTCTATAATTTGGCTATGGTGCGAGAATAGAGCTTCACCAGCAGAGTTATTGGCTTTAGTGATCTGCAAGTGATTTTTGTTGCTGGATCTTAGTGGTCTGGTGGTGCGGTAGGGTTGGAGTAGATTCTGGGGGGATGGGACATTTAGAGGATGGTTTACTAGTTTGTGGGCGAGTGAGAGTTGATACCCCTGAAGGAGGTGAGGGAGTTCAAGCCAGCCCAGTTCAGCAAGTGAGAGACAGTGTTGACTACAGTAGGATGCCCCTGTGGCAAATTTGGCGATTTTGTTGTAGCAGATCCCTAGCTTGTTTAGATCGCATTGCCTTAGGTTGGTATATATTGGAGAGGCATAAAGTAGGGTGGAGATAAGGTGGAAATTTGCTATTGAAATCTTTGCTGCTTTGGTGAGAAGTTGCTTATTTCTGTATAATGCTCCTAGTTTTTTGTGGACTTTCTTATGGTCATGGATATGTAAATGTCAAATTTTAGTTTATTGTCTCTTTCCACTCCTAGCAATTTGGTGTGTTCAGTTGGGTATATAGTGGTGTTGTCTTTTGCTGTGATGTTAAAGTGAGAGTTGTTTTGAGTATGTTTGATGGGTTGGAAGATGAGTAGTTTAGTTTTGTTTGGGTTGAGTATTAATTGGGCATTGGATAACCAAGTTTCAACAGAGGAAAAGGCTTCCTGTGTGACTTTTTGCAGTTTGGGTAAGGACTGGGCTGAGCAGATGATGGTCGAGTCATCTGCATATTGTATGAGTGTGCCATGTTTGGTGGCAGAAGCTAGATTATTGGTGTAAACAGAGAAGAGTAGGGGTCCAAGGATGGATCCTTGGGGAACCCCTATGGAGACAGGTAGTTGGGGAGATATGTCATTCTGCCATACATCGGATTGTTGGCGGTCAGACAGGTAACTCTGAAACCAGTTGGTGACTGATTGAGAGAAGGATAGGTTATTGAGGACAGAGATAAGTTGTTTGTGTGGGACCATGTCAAATGCTTTAGACAGGTCAAGGAAAGTAGCAGAGGAGAGATAGCCATTGTTTTTATGCTGAAGGATAGTGTTAGTAAAGGAGAGTAAGGCAGTGGTGTGCTATGGTTTGGTCAGAAACCATGCTGAGTACTGGAAAGGAGGTTGTTAGTAAGGAGGTAGTCTGAGACCTGAGAGTGTATGCATCTCTCTAGTATTTTGGAGAGTGGAGAGAGAATAGCTTCTTCTTCTTCTTCTTTCAGCTTTTTCATGGTTAGGGGTCACCACAGCGGATCACCTGTCCGCTCATAATTGGCAGTGAAGTTTTGCAGTGTCGAGTTGCTAGCCCAGCGCCCAACCTTCAACAGAAGGCACACACACACATGGACTCACACCTAGGGCCAATTTAGAGTGTCCAATCCACCTGCAGCATGTCTTTGTGATGTGGGGGGAAACCAGAGCACCTGGAGGAAACCCACACGACCACAGGGAGGACATGAAGACTCCGCACAGAAGGCACCCCAGCCGAGGATTGAACTGGAGAACCTCTTGCTGTGAGGCGGTTAGTTCTGTGGATGGTCCGCCTTTGTGGAGGGGAATTATATGTGATACTTTCCACAGTGTGGGAACGTAACTTTCTGTCAGAGATCGGTTAATCAAGATGGATACTGGGTAGGCCAGAGCATCAGCTGCAATTTGTAGGTATTCACTTGGAAGGTTGTCTGCTGCTAATTTGGTGGGTTTAAGTTTAGTTAAGAGTTTTTTTTTATGTTGGAGGTAGGTACAGGAGAAAAAGAGAAGGCAGTGGGGAGATTACTAGTTGAAGGTGTGGGTTGTAGGGGAGGGGGGTTATGTTGTTTAGCTAGTGATAGTATGGTTTGGGTGAAGTGTGTGTTGAATGAGGTAGCAATATTTTCTGAGGAGTGAGGGATGTTAGGAGGAGGGGTTCTGACTTTACCTGGGTGGAGGATGGAGTTTATGGAGGACCAGAATTGTTTGGGGCTGTGTTGTGAGGAGTCTAGGGCAGACTGGTAGTATTGGAATTTGTCCTGTTTTATTAGCTTTTTGACTCTATTGCGTAGTTCTAGGAATTTCTGTCTAGTTGAGGGGGTTTTAGTTTTGTGCCAGTGCTCCCAGGCTTTATCCCGGTTTTTCATTTCTGACTTGGTGGTTTTCTGTAGCCATGGGGAGGGTTGTGCTTTGGTTCTGGAAAGTCTTATGGGGGCATGGTAATTAAGGATGCTCAGGAAGGTACTATTAAAAAATTCAACTGTGTCATCAAGACTGAGGTACTTTAGAGGATGCCAGTCACATTCTTTGAGGGATGAGATGAATGTGAGTGGGTTAAAATTTACTTTTTTACGTATTTGACAGTAGATGACAGGTTTAGCTTGGTATAGGTATTTTCTGAGTAGGAATGTTGGGAAGTGATCACTGATGCTATCTGATAAGCAGCCTGTTATATATGACTGGGGGCTCTTACTGACTAGTATCCAATCCAGGGTAGTGTGCTTGCTGGAGTTTTTATTTATCCTGGTTGGCGACTGGACTAGTTGGGTGAAGCCATGAAGGTTTACATAATGGGTTGGAAGGTTGCCAGAACAGGATTGCCAGTCAATATTGAAATCACCTAAAATGATAGTTTCTTGGGGGAGATGGTGGGTAGACCAGCTGAGGAAGTTTTCTAGTGGAGGGATGTTTTGGCCAGGTGGGAAGTAGCATCCAATTATGTTGATGGTTTTGTTTTGGTTTATTTTGAGATTGGTATATATTATTTCTTCATTGCGTATTTGTGGAGCTGATGATTTTAAGATCTGGGTGTTTAGATGCTGTTTAAATATTATAGCTACACCGCCTCCTTTCTTGTTTAGCCAGTCTACTCTTAGTATGCCGTAACCTGTAGGGAGTATTTGCTCACTGGTAATGTGAGGTTTTAGCCAGGTTTCTGTCAGGATGACTATATCTGGGGAGTGCAAGTCTATGGTGGCATGGAGTTCATGGACTTTGTTGGATATACTTCTAATATTTAGGCTTAATAGAAGGAAGTCACTTGGCTTTCTATTGGCTGTAATATGGGAGAAATTGTGGTTTCTAGTCTGATTATGAGGGTTGGGGTTGGAGATGGTAGGGCCAGGGTTGGGGTGGATGTCTCCACTTAGGGCTAGTTTTGATATGCATGAGGTTATTAGTTTTCTCAGTTTTTGAATGTGTTTGTTTATAAGGGAAACTTTATGATTGTGCTCTGTGGGTAATAGGTATGGTGGGAGGGTTACTATGTTAAGTTGTAGGGATGCTTTATGTTTGAGTAATATAGTTGGTAGAATATGTGGGGGGTGCATAGGGATGGTTCTTGAGTTGGTGGGAGGGGAGCTGAGTGAGGGTGAGACATGAGTGGTGATGTGAGTAGTAGTACGGTGGTAGTGGTTGAGTGGGGGAATGATGGAGTTTTGGTAGGATGTAAGATATGCAAGGACAGTGCATGCAGTGAGCATAGGTAAGGTATGCTTGTACATGTTAGTTGAGGAGGTGTGATAGTAGTAGGAAGATGGAGGAGATAGTGTTGGGTTAGCGCTGTGGTTGGCTATTGGAAAGATGGGAGGGGTTTGTGAGTGTAATAAAGGTGGGACCACTGGAGGGAATAGGGGGCAGGATGGGGAGCGAAGTGGGTAGAGACCATGTTAGTTGCTCTTATGAGGGGGCTGGAAACAATCAGTTAATAGAGTTAACTGATAAATGAACATATGATAGTGACAAGGGTGGTTGTAGTTTTAAAAATGGTGCCTGCCACAGGTAATATTTATTAACTTTGGGATTGCCTTAAGGTAATAAACAAGGAGGGGGGAGGGGAGAACAAGGGTGTGATCAGGCAGTTCTTTGTACTGCTGCTAATGAGCCAAAGCAAAGAAAAGTTTGTGTTTAAGAAGCAATCACAATTGACCAAGGACTGCTCTGAAACTGTAAGTCATTTCTTAACCTTTTCTCAGGTGGAAAAACAGGATAACCTTGTATCAGAAGGCTATTGTGGTCTCAGTTTAAATTAACAAATACACAGTATTGATCAGTTATGGATACTATTTGCTAACAGAAGGGAATAAGAGAGAATGTGGAAGATAAGTGTGTGTGTTTGTGTGTGTGTGTGGGGTGGGGGGGGGGGTGCTGCTTACAAGCCAAAGCAGAGTGCTCTCCAGGGGAAAAATTAATATTGGCTCAAACAGGTAGACACATACTCAAAGTTAACTGTAGCTGTTTGCAGACAGTTCAGACCCGGACTGCGCTTTTCTTATAAGAATGTTAAAGGTGGTACTGCAGTTGAATACTTAAGAGTGGTGTTAGGTCTAGAAAAGAAGAGTACAGAGAGGAGTAAGCACTTTGAGATGGTAAATATATATTATAACGATTACAAAAAACACACTGAGCAAATAGCTACCACATGCAGGACAATGTTTTGAACCAACTACTTAGTATATGCAGATACTGAGCCAATTGGAAGAACATCTGTTAGAAGAAACCTCAGACAGTTATGCAGTCACAGATAAAAATATAGCGAGCAGCACTCTGTCGAGGTTGTCTAATTTGACTCTATCCTCCAGTAACAGCACAATTATATAGAAATAATTGGACACCAATATGAGCTGTCTACACACAACACAATTACATGAATAACATTAGTGAACAAGGTGCAGCTATGCAAATAGACCATACTATTATACCAAAAACAACTTGGTGCAGACAAAATGTTAGCATGCCATAGTAACTTCCAATAATAAAGCATAAATCATAATAGATGTCTAACACAATTCAACATAAACATATACAGCTGTAAAATGTCTAACACAATTCAACATAAATAGGCATTTACAATTGTAAACACTTACTGGAGAGACACTGAGCTCCTCATGGGGCCTGTAGCAGAGGGGATTGTAGTTTTTAAAATGGTGCCTGCCACAGGTAATATTTATTAACTTTGGGATTGTCTTAAGGTAATAAACAGGGAAGGGGGAGGGGAGAACAAGGGTGTGAGCAGGCAGTTCTTTGTACTGCTGAAGTTTATAGTATGTGACAGAACTGTATTATAGGAGCTTACATTGGT
The DNA here is from genome assembly GCF_019279795.1 of Protopterus annectens. Lineage (NCBI taxonomy): Eukaryota > Metazoa > Chordata > Ceratodontiformes > Protopteridae > Protopterus > Protopterus annectens. The sequence continues at coordinate 1,572,781,084 of NC_056737.1, forward strand.
TCCCTACACTGGTGCATTGCTGCTGTTGCTAAGATGATAGGGCTATGAAGCATGTAGTTTCTAGGCTGTCAGCATGGATACGTATGCAAATGAGATGGTGTTATTGCATAGCAGAAAGGAGTAATCATGTATGCATATCTCCTTCGTATAGGGTCTTACACCATGTTGATGTTTGCACAGGATGTGGCTGACATCAGGGGGTGTGTCTCCTCACTTCTAAGCTCTTTTAAGCTTAGGTACATATGTTTGTGCAGCATGGTGTCTGGCTGAGTGTGTTCTCAAAACTGGATGCCTTCAATTAGATATTTTGACCTTTGTATAAACTGTGCTGCGTGACACTATGCACGAGTTGCACACTGAAATAGGGCCATTAAAAGCTGTTAATTATATCGTATTCAGGTAGAATGCATTATTAGTTATCTAATCACACATTGTGCACTTACTGCAGAGCTGTATAATGTATGCATATACCTTACATTCTGACTTTCCCCCAATACTCTGGACCATTGGAGTACAGACTTGAGAATACAACTGAGATAATGCTAGGGCTGCTGCAGGTCTGCAACATCTGTATGTGCTAGAGGCTGAAGTCAATGCTGCTGATGCTGCTGACAATAGGCCTAGGCAGAAAAGGAGAAGAATGTTCAGGCCCAGTAACCTTCCAGGAGCTACATGAGCTGGAGATTGTAGAGCACTACAGGGTGGACAGGGACATACTATAGGAACTCACTGAACTCTGCCCCCTCAACTCAGACCCAGAGCCAACAAAGGGGAACCCATCCCACTGGAAACAAAAGTATGTGTAGCCCTTAGGATACTAGCTACAGGTACTTTAAAAAGACCAACTGGGGACATGATGGGGGCCTCACAGGCATCTGCATCCAGGTTACTCCACCAATTCATGGATACCAAGCTAACACATGCCAGTGAGCACATTTCTTTAACCCTCACCGTTGAGGCAAGGACCAGCAATATGCAACATTTCTACCATGTAGCACACAACCATGAAGTACTGGGTGCCACTGATTGCACTCATGTGCACATCAAGGCACCACCCAGTGAAGAGGGTAGAATCTACATCAACCACAAAGGGTACCACTCCATTAACTGCCAGGTCATGTGCAATGGCCAGTGGATTATCCTGAATGTGTGTGCTGGCAACCCTAGCAGTTGTCATGACTCCCATATCTGGCACGCATCACAGCTGTACCAGATGTTTGCTGGAGGGACGTCCAATACAGCCATTTACTGGGGATAATGGCTATGCCCTGGAATCGTGGATGATGACACCCATCAGAAATGCATACACACCCATGGAAGAATGCGATGATAAGGCACACACACAAACTAGGAACATCATAGAGCATGTGTTTTGGTTTCTGAAGTCATGGTTCCAGTGCCTCAATATATCTGGTGGAGCCCTGCAGTACTCTCTAGCCACATGTGCACATATGTTCACAGTATGTGCTATACTACACAATATGATCCTGTGAAAACAGCTGCAGCAGGATCAGCAAAAGGGAAGGGATACACAGCCCCCCACCAATGCCTAGTTCACCAGAGCCACAGTCACAGGAGGTCTCAGAGGAGGAACCCCCTGCTGATGTCCTGTAGGCAGATGTAGGCATGCTCAGTATGCCCTGGCTTTGGCTAAGATACAATTCATAGCACATTCACTGACAACCTAGAGACCTAGGGACTGACACCTTACTTCTACTCATATACATATATCAAACTTGGTGTCAGGCAACCCACACAACCAGTACCTATCCATGTATTGGTTGTGTACTGCTTGCATCAGACAGAGTCAGCCCTGAACTACAGTTCTGTCAAGTGCTGCTTTGCAAGGTAAGTGTCTAACCTACCCCTTGTAAGGAGTACTTTGATATGGTATGGTATGTATGGATCTGCTACATTTATGCAAGTAAATATAATGGGCTATTTGGACAAAAGTAACATCCACATAAGACTACAGATACCCAGTCCACTATCATGTGTCCTTTAATAGTCACTAGGCCACATGCATGGTATATTCACTACATCAGTCAAGAGAGGCGTTAAACAGAGGGATTACATGATATCTGGGCTACTGTGTATTCCAGCAGAACATGCGGTGTTGTTTCCCCACCCCCAATACAGCAGTGTTCCCATATAACTGCTGTAACAGTAACTCATCAATGGTATATCAGCTGTTTAGGCAATCGCAGGGCAGTAACATAGAAATTAATCATATAGTGTATGTCTCACTTAACACAGGAATAACAATGCACATATTGATGCTGTTGATTGTGTGTCTGTCTGGCAGCTTGTCTGGTTGAGTGAACTAGGTAAGTTAGCACAGGTGATGGTGTTGATGGTTCTAATCTGGGAGTATCCACATCTTTTGGATGTGAGCTAGTATTTTGTTGTTTTTTTGACAGACCATCAGTCTGTGTGTGTGGTGTAACATTACCAGCCTCTGTCACATATTAATTACATCAGACAGCTGAAGAATGCCATGGACAATTTCAGTGAAGTGCAGTACTGCAGACACAGGGACAGATGTCATTGCATGTGACACACAAAATCCTGAACATGGAGTCAGTTTAAAACTACTGACAATCTCAGTGGGCATGCTCATACAGTTACACAGAGTGCAATTCTGTTGCCCTTGCCCAAAATTACCTCTTATGTATAGATATGTCTATACATACAAATATGTAAACATATCTGTCTGTCACTATCTCTCTCTCCCATAGATAGTATATCTATCTCTATAAATATATAAATAGCGATATTCCTATATATACCTATATATATATATATATATATATATATATATATATATATATATATATATATATATATATACATATATATATATATATATATATACATATATATATATATATATATATATATATATATATATATATATATAGTTACCTATCAAAACATCTACTCTTCATAACATCTAAACTCAAAACATCAAGATCATAACATCAAAACTTCAAACATCTAAAACTCATAACATCGAATCTCAAAACATTGAAAACTACAAAGCAACTATAAATAACATCCCACACACTGTTTGCTACGTTCATGCAAGGAGGCAAGCCCCCCCACACCCCCCCCCCTGTAAATTAAATATACCAACTCCAAGGTCACACTACAGTGGGGTTAGGAAATTAACTTTTTCACCCACTGTAGTGCGACCTTGGAGTTGGTATACTTAATTTGCGGGGGGTGTGGGAGGTGGAGCCCCCACATGGGGGTGCAGGGGGATAAGCCCCCCTGCATAAACAGTAAAAACTCTGTGGGATGTTATTTATAGTTGCTTTGCAGTTTTCAATGTTTTGAGATTCGATGTTATGAGTTTTAGATGTTTGAAGTTTTGATGTTATGATCTTGATGTTTTGAGTTTAGATGTTATGAAGAGTAGATGTTTTGATAGGTAACTATATATATATATATATATATATATATATATATATATATATATATATATATATATACATGGGTCCTGGTCTTATGATCGAAAGTACCTTTCATCGAAACATACAGGATCAAACTTACTTTCATGAAAGTGCATTTTGTCGAAAATGCACTTTCACTGAAAGGTAACTAAGCAAATAGTTGTTTGCATGTAAATTTAGTTGTACATCAACATGTACTGTTGATTGCACAACTAAGCAAACTGCTGTTTAGATCGTGGTACAGCAGGGATAAGATCATACTCCCTTTTCCCCACTGTAGTGCGATCTTGTAGTGAGAATATTAAAGTAGGGGGGTGGGGGGCACAGCCTCCTACATTGGGGTTGCAGGGGGGCTTGCCCCCTCCATAAATGTGAGTACTGTTTTATTGTTTAGTTTTTTGGCATGTTGGTTTTTTTTTTTTTTGAAAGTGCATTTTCGATAAAATGCACTTTCACGAAAGTGAGTTCGATCTTGTACGTTTCGATGAAATATACTTTTGATGGATCAACATAGATCCATATATATATATATATATATATATATATATATATATATATATATATATATATATATATACATACAGTGGATATAAATAGTGTACACACCCCTTTAAAATGCCAGTTTTTTTGTGATATAAAAAATGAGACCACAATAAATAATTTCAAAACTTCTCCCACCTTTAGTGTGACCTATAACCTGTACAATTCAATTGAAAAACAAACAAATCTGTTAGGGGAAAAATATAAAAAATAAAAAACATACAATAAGCTGGTTGCATAAGTGTGCACACCCTTAAACTAATACTTTGTTGAAGCACCTTTTGATTTAATTACAGCATTCAGTCTTCTTGGGTACACACCTGCCATCAATTAAAGAGACTCTGATTAACATCAAATAAAGTTCAGTTGTCTTAGTAGGATTTTCCTGACATTTACTCTGTTGCCTGCTAAAGCAAAAGCCATGGTTCACAGAAAGCTTACAAAATATCAAAGGGATCTCATTGTTGAAAGGTAACAGTCAGAATAAGAGTACAAAAAAATTTCCACAGCATTGGATATACCATGGAACACAGGGAAGACAGTCATCAAAAAGTGGAGAAAATATGGGACAACAGTGACGTTGCAAAGAACTGGATGTCCCTCCAAAACTGATTAAAAGACAAGATATAAACTGGTCTGGGAGGCTGCCAATAGACCTACAGCAAAACTGAAGGAGCTGCAGGAATATCTGACAAGTACTAGTTGTGTACTATATGTGACAACAATCTCCCGTATTCTCCATATGTCTGGACTATGGGTAAGGGTTGCAAGATGGAAGGCTTTTCTTACACAGAAAAACATCCAGGCCTGGCTAAAATTTGCAAAACAATACATCAAGTCTCCCAAAAGCATATGGGAAAATGTGTTATGGTCTGATGAGACCAAGGTTGAAATTTTTGGCCACAATTCCAAAAGGTACGTTTGGCACAAAAACAGCACTTTGCATCACCAAAAGAACACCATCCTCATGTTGAAGCATGGTGGTGGCAGAATCATGCTTTGGGGTTGCTTTTCTTCAGCTGGAACTGGGTCTTTAGTCAAAATAGAGGGAATTATCAACAGTTCCAAATATCAGTCACTTTTGGCCCAAAACCTTCAGCCGTCTGCTAGAAAGCTGAAGATGAAGAGGAATTTTACCTTTCAACACGGCAATGACCAGAAGCATACAGCCAAATCAAGAAAAGAAGGAGTTCACCAGAAGAAAATTAAAGTTTTGGAATGGCCCAGCCAGAGCCCAGACCTAAAGCCAATAGAAAATTTGTTGGGTAACCTGAAGAGGGCTGTGCACAAGAGATGCCCTCGCAATCTGACAGATTTGGAGCGCTATTGCAAAGAAGAGTGGGCACATATTGCCAAATCAAGATGTGCCATGCTGATAGACTCCTACCCAAGAAGACTGAATGCTGTAATTAAATCAAAAGGTGCTTCATCAATGTATTAGTTTAAGGGTGTGCACACTTATGTCACCAGCTTATTGTACGTTTTTTATTTTTTATATTTTTCCCCAACAGATTGTTTGTTTTTCAATTGAATTGTACATGTTATAGGTCACATTAAAGGTGGGAAAGTTTTTAAATTATTTATTGTGGTCTCATTTTTTTATATCACAAAAACCTGGCATTTTAACAGGGGTTTGTGCACTTTTATGTCTGCTGTATATATAGCTATATATAAAACATACATCTTAGGCCCCTCCCCATATATCTATGTAACACATATATATCATACACACACTCTGCCACATTTGTATATACATCCCTGTTATATACATAAATATGTGTGTGGATGTTTGTATTGCCCTACATACCCTGATTATTGTGAGTAATGCTTCACTATCACATATCTATAATTTTGCTCAAAGAATCCAAAGTAAGGGCTCAACAATACATAATGCACTTACCTACAGACCCGTGTGCCTGCTGGATATCACCGGACATACAGCAACAGGTGAGCAGGTGGTGTAATGTATACTGTTGTCTATGCACGCAAGGACAGGGCACATTGTTCGTGCCCAAAGGTATGCCCATCCAAATGCAAACAGCTACATATGGCCAAACTGGTACCTGTAGCCACATAGCTAGGATAAATAACATTTATCTGACTGCTAGGCTACTAGATGCAGATAACAGTATGAAGCAATTAAACTATGCATGCCACAGATGCTGTTCAACACAAGCCTAGTTTGTGTAATTCACATGTAGTTTGCCTGCAGTTATGTCTAAAACAGACATCAGCCATGGTGCGTGTGATAAGTACTGTGACCTATAGTGTGTAAGAGTAGTTAGGTATGGGTTCTAATCTCATTGCAGGCCACTCTGTGTGTGTGTGTGTGTGTGTGTGTGTGTGTGTGTGTGTGTGTGTGTGTGTGTGTGTGTGTGTGTGTGTGTGTGTGCGTGTGTGTGCGTGCGTGTGTGTGCGTGCGTGCGTGCGTGCGTGCGTGCGTGTGTGTGTGTGTGTATCTCCCTCCAAAACAATTGAGAATCCTTCATTAACTATGAAACTGAAATAGTTCTGCACTTTTTGACCCTGTAAGTTGCTGCTGGTGTCCAAACCACCCTCTTCTACAAGGCCTGTTGATGTCATCGACCTTAATACTATCAGCTGTCATTGTAATGTCAGACTTAAGCCATGGCTCATGCGATAAGAACTGTGATTTATAGTGTGTAAGATTAGTTAGATGGGGGTTCTAATATTGCTCCAGGCCACTCAGTGTGTGTATCTCCATACGACATAAATATGATCACCTCAGTAGCTTAGAAAGAGGTAGGGTTTTGCAGTATTTTAGTTGTAGCAGGTGATGCAGGCCACCATATTCCTGACCACAACTAGGCCTGCTGATTTCATCAAACATGAGATGTCCTAAAGTGACAGTAATAGCATACTTGAGATGTAGCACGTGTGTCACGTACTGTAATCTGTAGTGTGTACCATTAGACAAGTATGTGTTCTAATCTACATGCAGCCAACTTGCAGTGTGTGTGTGCTGTGCTGTGTCCTGTAAACAGTAAGTGGAAGTGGTGCTCTCCTCAATGTAGCCAGATTTGTGTGTGTGGCTGTTACAGCATTTTACATCAGCTTATGGAATCATAGGATCTTTAAACTTTAGTAGCATAATGGCCCTACAACCCTCACAATCTTATTCCAGTTTATACTCTTACCTACATGATCAGCACATATTGCCCTTGTCCACAAGGGACACAGGCAGAAGCCTTGTGGTGAAATGATGTTCACCCATCCAAGCATATAGATGGCATGTGACAACGTCCACTAAGGTTCTTCGTTTGCCATTAGGCAGGATTCTGTTCTAAAGGTGTGCTAAAGTCTGCTAGACAGATCTCTTCCTCCAGCATGTATTACTAATGTCACATACCAGGTTAATCTCCTTACAGTGAGTAATCTATGTACCATGCCACCTACAGATATGCAGCATATCCAATCAAGCAGGGTCACACATTGCCCCTTATACAAGGCAGAGATCACCTCTGAGTAGTCTATATGCCACAGGGCTACAATGACCACTGATGTCAGATGAAGCCCACTGGACAGATACTAAAGATGTGAAGTTCCCTTGCGAGGGACCATTGTGTTGTGTTCAGTTGCCAGTAGTGCTTGGAAAAGTACAGTACCATTCATAGGTGCCGTAACCATAGAGCAAGGGGGAGGGAGTGCCCCCCCACACTTTTACAGCTGAAAAACCAAACAGATGACGCACTGCGTCACATGAATTTTAAATACAAACGTGTGCGGGAATCACATTATTGCTGCCAGACAGTCACCCATTATGAAACTACCATTTAGTTATGTTGCTGGTAAGCACTTATGAAACTGCTGCTGGGCTTATTTCACTGCCATTTAGGTGTGTGTGTGTGTGTGTGTGTTTAGTTATGTTGGGCTCTGTTACTGATTTAGTTATGTTGCTGATGGGCTCGTCCGTTACTTAGTTATGTTGATAATTTCACAGCCAATGCTGATGTTGCTGGGGGAAGCACTTATGAAACTGCTGCTGGGCTCATTTCACTGCCAATGGTGCTGGGCTCCGTTGCTGGTTTAGTTAAGCTGCCAATGGTGCTGGGCTCCATTGCTGGTTTAGTTATGCTGCTAAGCACTGAAACTGCTGGTGCGTGCATTTAGTTATGTTGCTCATTTCACTGCCGATGTTGCTGGGTGCTGTCTTATCATTGTTTTGTGTTTTCTTGGTGAATGCTGTTGACTTTTATGTGCCGGCTTGCTACTTTGGTTTTACAGTACTAATTTGTAACCACCATGATTAACCTCTACATGTATTGTTAGTGATTGTGTACAAGCTTTGCTTTCTGAACAACTGCGGGTGCGGGTCTATGCCTTTTTATGTGCGGGTTGTTGACATAAAATTCAAACATTGTAAAAGTGATTTAATGACTTTAATAAGAAAGCCAAACTTCGATACAAGACAGCAACATTACTAAAACCAGTGTTCGTCATTCATTAGTTGAGAAACTCCTTCCTAGATGCAGCCCTGTAAAGCAACAGTCGAAAATGGTTCCCATAACTAATTTACTTCATAGTAGCATGTTTTTATAATATATATGTTAGTTACCTGGGTGATACGTTCATAAAAATATAGGTTAATCAGGACCAGTGTTGGCATTTCAAGAGGCCCCCAGAAAGTATCAAGTTGGGGATGGCCTGGACAGTTCCAGACTAAATATCACCCTGTTACTGCCATCTCTCCTAAGTAACATTTTAGTATACTGTTTTTGAGGAGGAGATTGCAAAGCCTACTTAATCTCTTAGTGCAAGAAATCTGAGCAAAGAATAAATTAATGGGGGAGGGTGTAGCAAAGGCACAAGAATAGGGATAGATTTTAATTATTGCTCTTGATGATGGTGATTTAAATATTGTTCTTCCAAACTTAGAAAAGTAGATATAATAACAGTATTTGTGTTGGCAGGCATATTCTGAGGGCTTTGAAGTCTTAAACTCAAATGTATGTTACTATTTAGTGACTTCAATCCTCAGTGATTTGCCAGAAAAAAAACACACACACATTTTATGAGGATCACATCTACCAAAAGAGCATATAGACAAACTTAGTTTTATTTAATGGTGCTGTAGTCACTTTGAAGCAGCCATGTAGGATACAACTGCAATGAATAGAGGCTGCTAGCCTACTAGAACTAACCTGGTAGGATAAATAAATAATGAGTACCTCATACAACTTTACTGTTATTTTTCTTGTTTATCATATTCATTTGTTTGTAATGCAAGTAAATATAAGCATAGATTGAATAATGTTTCTTTTTTATCATCTTTATTTTTAACACAAGTCAACACGACCATAGGTGAAATCATAATCCAGATAGCACCTAAACATACAGATGTAAATATAATTGAAATACCCTACCCTCATTTTACCCCTTCTATAGTGGGATTTATATGGCAATATTTTAAAAATCAAGATATTCTGAAAACAGCCACTGCCACTTTGTCAGAGGAAAATCATTGACCTTTGCCATGATTCCAGATATCCAGGAATAACCAATTTCCAGCTAGGGAGATGGAACTTCCGATCTTTAAATGGAGTGCTTGATCAGTAAAAATGAAAAGCAAAATAGCTGTGTTAAGATCTAGCTTAATACCAGTAGAAGACGAAAAGCTTTCATCTCTTTTAGCCCAAAAGGCTTAACTTTAAAGCAGAACCTCCCAAAATGTAGCAGTGGCCCCTTACCTCCACATTTGTGCCAAAACAGGTTGAGAAGGGATAACCCATCCCTCCAATATGTCCCACTTGAATTCTTGAATGCCCTGTTCAGCACATACCCTACAAAGCACCTGCATAAATTGGAGAGACCTCAGAGGTTTCTAATAAGGAAGATCAAGGGTCTCCAGCATGTGCCTCACACAGACTGACTAAATTCACTGTAACGATACTCCATATTGTACAGACTTCTTAGGTGAGACTTGTGCCTGAACTACAGAGCAATCCAAGACCCAAACCTAATGAACTTGCTGCATATCAGTCAATGTAATGGGACTAGTGCTACCCATTCCAGGGACCTAAATATGGCATGCGACTTAAATAGGACATGCTGAAAGGACAGATTTATCTCCCAATGACTGCTGCATCTTTGGAACAGGCTACCAATTCATGTGAAGCAGAGCACCTCTATGACACTGTTCAAGAGCAACCTGGACAAGTGGATGGGGCACCATAAATTCTTACCAGAGATAGCATCCACAACCCTCCTGGACATGGGCAGTCATCACTAAATGCAGTCTTGGGCATTGACTAACATTTTCATGGTATTACTTTGGGATGAAACGGCTAGGCTTAAAATGACCTCCAGGTGGATAGTCTAGTAATCTCCTATGATCATAAAAGCCTGCTACCTGCAGACCTGACGTTTCTCTTCAGTTTCCTCACTGCATAATCCATTGACACACACACAGGTGACTGAGGCTGAGAGATAGAATTGGCCAAGGCTTCCCCACCAGGCCTGGCCAGTCTACCACAACGGGCATGTCTATGGGCATCTTTTTTTGGACCTAACTCCTAGCCACTGTCTTATTTATACCAAAGACTTTCCTCTGTCTACTTCATCTACAAAATAAATATTGGCTGGTTCTTTCCTTCCTACAGTCAGTTACCTTATGTCTGGTCTTTGGAAAGGTCATCCACAGAACAACCAGATCTATTATATGCCTAACCAATCTTGTAACAACTTCTGTTCATGTGGATGAGTAGATAGATATCCCAAGGTTTACTATAATGCCTTGGGAGTACAGAATCACAATTACTCTGATGGCATTTTTATGAATCCAGATATCTGAAATGATATGAACCTTTGGAACCCTCTGTCCATGCAGCCAAATTAGCTGGAAACCCTATTTTCATGAGATGTAACCCTATGTGTTTTGGCACAGTCTTTGTATCCTTTATGATTCTATGCTGTTCTGTCTTTTCAACAGAGTTTTGCTGACAGTTTTGGCTACTTTTTCTTTCTTCCCGTGTAGAACCCCTGTTGCCTGTCCTTGTACATATAATTATAATAGGTTAAATCTACAACACTGCTGAGCACAGACTGAAACTTTCTATTAATGGTATCACATACTTTACCTTGTAGTACAGAATCTTAAGTTGAAAATAGACACAGGTAATGATAGCTTTGAGCTAGATGCCCAAGCTGGCAACAGTTTTGACATTTTAGTCCAGTTTATAAACAGTCCATTCTTTGCATGGATTCTTTTTCATAGTCTTTATACAAGTGCTTCTAAGTTTTACACCCCACCCCTCCAAAAAAAAAAAAAAAAAAGATTTACCATCTCTCCTTGAAATATTCACCTCACTTTCTTTTTCTGGTGGCCAGATGACAAGCATGCTGTCATCACACATCCTTCATTCTTCATTGTTTGCATTTCAAAGTTTTATTGAAATGACATGACTGCAAATCCTTTTTGATGTCTGCATGTGTTCTGTCAAGCCCAAGAAGTCCAGGTATAGCCAGCCTTTACATGGTGGAAAAAAAATTCCTTCTACACTGATGTGTAAGCAGAACTATTAGTAATGATATCAGCTTTCATCATGTTGATTTAATGTTCACTTGGTGCCTTTAACTCACTTTGCTTCTCTCAAACTCATCAGACTGCTATACGATATATTTTCTATCCTTTGTGACCTTTTCATAAGATTCCTACAAATAAGAAGTCTATTTAACATTCTATTCCTTTACACCTTTTTTTTGTTTGTTTCCCAACTTGGTTCAATTCATCTTTCTCCTGTCTTAAAGTTTCTTTCTGTTTCAATTAGGTACCCCTGGTGGTTAGTGTTCGTCTCAAACAAGAGCCTGAATTCTATATCCATAACACCACTTGTGATTCAGGGAGTTGAGTTCATGGCTCTCAACTGTCCTGATTTTCACATAATATTTGGCTCATACTTTTGGTCTGTTCCTCTTAAAATTTGTGGTTTTCTGGCAAATCATTAAGAACAGAATTCACTAAGTAATGATAGCCCTTTTTAAGTTTCAGTCTTCCTATCTCTCATGAAACATATGGTAACACAAAACACTTTATTTTAGCAACTTTCTAAGTTTATACAAGCAATATTTAAAATGTGTCCCTGGTTTTGGACCTTTGCCCACCCCCCCAAATACATTTTGGCTTTTTCCAGATTTCCAGTGTCAAGTGGATTTTACAAGGAGCTGAGAGCTTCAGGGGAAGACAATTTTAGTGCTACTTATGCTACATCATTCACATTGTTAGTAGCACAACAGGTAGTATACTTGCTCTTGATGCAGAAGGGTGTGGATTCTTCTCCCACAGTATGCAGACAGATTGCTGATAATGTACTTTAAAGGGAGTGGATGCTGCAGAACTATGAATGTCATCCTTTGGAGGAGTTACATAGTAACTATGTTTCTGTTATCAGTTTGCCATCCATTCCCCAATGCAAAATTACTACCTTATCATTTTTTTTTAATGTAGCATAGGCAATTTATTCTTCAAGGGCAACAGGCACTTTATTTGTGGATGAAACAATGAAATATAAAGTTGCTTGCTAGCAGCAGTCTCTTCATTAGTTACATATCCCTTTAATGTGGAATTATTTAGTTGATGTATTTCTGTAGAGATTTTGCATATTTACTGATATTGGTGGATTGTAATGACAGAAGTTTGAGTGGCCTTTTATGGTTCTGAAATGGGTAGTTTTGTCATTATTGGTTCATACATTTTGTTTAACTGCTTACTAGAAGACTGTTCCAAACTACAAATTTAAAACACATTCTAACAAGTGGTGTTGTATTATACAAGGAATATAATTTAGCACAATCAGATTAATACAATCAGGAAGGTGAATCAAATAATGCATACATGTATGCTTGCTCACAGGATGCAGGAGATCAAAATAGGGGAAGAGACCAGTCACCAATGGAGCCCTCCAGGGTTCAGTGCTGAGACTTTTTCTGTTTGGCATATACATCTCAAAAGTAAAAGGAAATACCAAAGTGCTTTGGCTGACTAATTCTGAGATGACTACAAGCTAGGAGCAGTCACTGAATCCCCAAATGACTTAACCATCATGCAGGAAGGTTTGTCCCAAAACTGGTGCCAGAATCATGAATTGAAACTAAACTCCAAGAAATACATTATCATATCCTTTGGGAAGTCATCTACTCCAGGGAACTGCCAAATTGACAATGCCCCTTGAGAAATGACCCAGTTGCTTGACATTTAGGAACCTGTATGTACAGTGACCTAACTTTTGACCAACCTGTGCCCAGAGTCATATGAAAGTCTTTCTATATTGCACAGCTTATAAACAAATTGATTGTGACTAGATCTAGAGATTTTATTGTCCCCTTTACAAAGTCCTCATTAGGTCAATCATTTTGTATAATGCCCACTTTGGCATGTATCTCTCCAGACCCATGCAACAATTGGAATACCCACAGAGATACCTTACTAAAAGGATACAAGTCCTAAACAATAGGTCTTGCATGGACCACCTCAAAGATTTATCACTATACTCAGTATCTTACAGAGGGCTTAGAGTTGACATGTCTAGTATACAAGGCATCCTCTGACCTAATACAGATGGACCTATTGAACATCAGCAAGTTAAATGGCATCAGAAATATTCAGTCCAGGTATTTTAACTGAATGTTGTGGAGAGAGGGCTATATATCACAGACTCTACCACTGTTCCAGAACAGACATTCAAGTAAAGCAAAGCTCATCCCTGTCCATATTCAAATGCAACTTGGATCTAAGGACGGGTAATAGAAAATGTACTCCAGGAGTGCCCCTAATGCCACTAATGGATAGAGGCAGTTCCTAAATGCTGCATCCCTTACATGGGTCCCCTCAAATTATCTACAGTGTGATCACATTTATTCTCACTAGGGCTAATATGCAGTTATCAGCTATGGGATAGGTAAGACCAATCAGGAAGTGTTAATTCAAGCACCAAAAGGGAAACTGGTTAAGCTTAAAATGTCCTCCAAGTAATGTTGTGGTAGTAAATAGTTTTAAAAAAACTGTCCTTTTTAGATCACTAAGTGCCCCTCTCACCCCCCCCCCAGTCTTCAAGAGCTTCCAGTGCCTCTGAGTACCAAATGGCCTTTGCTCTCACATATTGGCATGCTGAGGGAAGAGTACATAGAGGTTATGAGTATGTCAGTTTTGGGTGACTGTGCTCTCAGTTATGACATATGGATCCTATCTTACCACTGGGGAGACATAGTGATCTCAGGTACATTAGGTGTAAACCTGTGTGGCCAGACCTGCGTGCCTAGGTCTGTTACCCCTGAGTATGTACATCACATGTTGCGACTGATATGCAGCTTACTAGGAACATAGGTGTTACCAATGGAAATGATACGACATATATATTTGCATGGAGTTTATGGCCAGTAGTATGTCAACAGGCATTTGTTCATCAATACCCTCTTGTAGGATTTTGACATAACTCACAGAGTCTATGACTGCTCACAGTTTGCAGGCATCAGCCAACATTGTCAGCCACAGACAGTTAGTATTCGCTTGTATCGTGGTGCAATGGATCCCAAGCAGTACAGGATCCAGGACTGAGCCCTTTTGAACACTGCTGCTCACAGATCAACTATTGCAGACGGATTTCCCTATCTTGAGTTTTTGTGCTATTAATTAACTACTTAGTGAACCCTATAATGATATTACTATGGATGCCTAAGTGGGTGGTTTTGTCAGTGATGCCTCGGTAGGGGATAGAGTCACACAGCTTGGCTACATCCAGGGTGTTGTATGCCCTGATGTCCTCTCACTCAGGTCCTTGGTGACTGCATCAGATATGTCCATCACTTTTAACAGCCATGATCTCCCTGTCAGACATCCAAACTGTGTACAATCAATTGTTTGTAGATCACATATATGTTTGCTGATCATACTTCATGATGATTTGCCCCATGGGCATATAGATATGGCTACTCAGGCAAATAGGTCTATAGTTCCAGTGGATGGTGGAAGCACAACCTCTGTGCAGGGGGATAACAGTTACTGTTGTCCAGTAAGCTGGGATGCAGCCAGTGGTTAAGGTATGATTGCAAGGAGTTCCCAATGGTGTTAGTAATCCTTGGTGGATCCCATGTACGATGCAGCCTGGGATGTTAGGATGTCCAGTAGGTGATGTGTATACCCCATAGAGAGGACAGTTATGACCTGCTCTGCAGGTATGAAAGGTATGGGAAAGGTTGTAGGAATGTCATGTGGCACATGTGGTGGAGAAAGGGGAGTGAAGTTGATCCAGAACCTGGTGGACAACAGGTTAGCTATGAGTACAGACCCATTATACGTGGCATCATTATGTATGAGTTCACTGACAATCTGGACCTGTCCTTTGAAGTTACACATGTAACTACACTGTGCGTTGTGTTTCTGCTTTGTGTGGGTCACTAATTTTGTCAATTACTGTGTCTACACAACATCACGATAATACTATGTGCTTGTTTTAGCTGAGGAGGTTGTGCCTCCAATTTAGGGGGCACAATCACCCCAGCTGTCGCACAGGATTGTCCATCTCTTATTATACAGCCTCCTAATGGCAGCTGTCCACCACACAGGTTTTCTGTGTCATGAGGAGCTCATGTTCCTCCTGTCAGGTACAGCCAAGTCTATGCAGTTGTACTGCTGCTTACATACATTACCAACATGGGAGATCGATGCTCCACACCAGTGGTCACCCTCTCGTTAGTCAGATCAGACCATAAGCTAATCACCCTTGACATCCATGTCCCAAACTACCCCCCTTTAAGGAAACCTCTGTAAAAAACTTCTCCAAATCCAACTTCATGCTTCTCAAGTCAGAAGTAACAAGCTTCATGACACCCATGCAGATGGGAACAGGAAATTCAGCTGCTGAATCCTACACTAAGGTGCCATACGAGCACATTCACTCGTGCTTTTACCGAGCCATCCCAAATAGAAGCAAGATGCTGTCCTCTAAAAAAGGAAGCCAATCTGGTGGTCCCCTACCATAAACAAGCTGTACAACAGAAGGAGGAAACTGCTGCAGAAAAGAGGAAGAACCCAGGATTCAAAGAACTCCTTCACCAGCCTCAGCAGAAAGCTGAGATCCCTCATAAAATCTTCCAAAGCTAGTTAACGAAAACAAAATTGCCTAAGATTCCAAAGACAACCACAAGGCATTCTATAGCTATGTCAAGAATCTAAATGGCAATACTCAGATCTGCACTGAGCTACAGCAAAATGGCACTAGATATACTGATCCCAAGGATATTGCCAATATCCTGGCAGATAGATTCAGTGCCAACTTCACCCCGCTCTCACCCCTAAAGAGCCCATCTCAATACCAAAAGAATGCCAAATTCTGGTAAACACGGCCACTCAGGTAAAAACTGCACTCTCCAAAGCCAATAATACAGCATCCATGGGATCAGATGACATCCTGGGCTGCGTACTGCATGAACTACAAAATGAACTGGCACCTCACCTATGTGTCATGTTTAATCATAGCCTCACCTCAGGCTTCATGCCCACAGAGTGGTGCACAGCTACAGTCATCCCACTCCACAAGAGGGGATCCACTTTGGACCCCGGGAACTACCATCCCATCAGTCAGACGAGCCTGATCTGCAAGGCCATGGAACGTATTATCATGGAACTTATAAACAAAGACATTGGCAACCTTCAAACACTGGAACCCACCCAGTTTGGGTTCTTGAAGGGCCAATCTTGCCTCCTGAACTTGACTGATTTCTTTGAATCAGTCTCCAGAGCCGTGGATGAGGGGAAGGTGGTTCACACAGCCTCCTTGGACCTCGCCAAGGCTTTAGACATTATCCCCCACTCTAGAATCATAGATACATTTACTAAGCTGGGCATTAATCCCTACATCACTCGATGGGTTGCAAACTGGCTTACTAACAGAACACACACTGTAAAAGTAGCCAACTCCAAATCCAGCTCCAGACAAGTGACAAGTGGTGTACTGCAGGGTTCTGTCCTAGGACCACTCTTGTTTGGCATCTACTTCTCTGAAGTACAGGCCAACACTAAAGACTCTGGCTTACAAAGTTTGCAGATGACTGCAAGCTGGGAGTCATTACTGAATCCACAAATGATGTGGAAATACTACAAAAGGGAGTTACCGAAACAGAAGCCTGGTGCCAGAGCCATGGGCTCAAGCTAAATGCCAAAAAATGTACAGTTTTCCCCTTTGGGAAAAAACACGTACCTGTGAACTACCACATAAGAGTAGCAGTACACTAAACACCAAAAGTGTGATAAGAGACCTAGGTACACAGGTGGACAGTGGTCTCACCTTTGATAACCACATAGCCACAACAGTTAGAAAATCCTTCTATGTGGCACACCTCATCACTAAGGGGTTTTTATCCAGAAAAAAGGAGGTAATTGTCCCTCTGTACTCATCCCTCATTAGACTCATTATAGAATACAATGCCGTGTTTGGTATGTACCTCACAAGACATCTGCAACAACTAGAAAAGCCACAGAAATACCTCACAAAAAGAATCACAGGCCTAAAGCAGATGCATTATGCTGACCATCTAAAGAAACTCCAGCTATACTCTGTCGCATATCGCCTATTCAGAGGTGATCTCTGCCTAACATACAAGGCCATGTCAAGCCCAGAGTTGTTGGACATGCTGCACTTAAAGAAATCCCAATTCCTCTGAGCCACATGTTCCAAGGATCTTAACCTTGTCATCATGATGAATAGAACATGCTGGAGGGATAGGTTCCTGACCCAGACACTCCCCATGCTCTGGAATAGGCTGCCCATACATGTCAGGCAGACAGCTTCAATGGCCCTCTTCAAGAGGAACCTTGACGATTGGATGGGAGATAGGAAATTCACTCCAAAGATCACCTCAGTAGCCCTAGTAGACAGGGGTCCAGGAAAGTAAATATTTGTGGGAAGCAATAGCCAGGGAATCATTATGGCTAGGCTTGTATAGGCCCTAGGGCCGATAGCTTAGTACCTACCTATGAACCTATGAACCTATAATTCATGGGTGCAGAGCTCTGCATACTTGTCTGTCCCATCTGCAGGGGGAGGTATAGTCACACTATGGAAACCATCCCGTAGGGGTAATATATTGCTTTGTTGAAGTATATTTCTGTATTGTCTGCAAGGAGGGTAAGGTGCTATAGTTTTGATGAGACTGATCTGTGTTCAAATCTCACCAGGGAAGACCTTACAGTGGTGAATTGCAGTGGTCACCCATATTGGGGTATACATGAAGCACTACATCACCTCCTCTTGTGGGGATGTCACGTCACTGGTCCAGGGCATTGTAGTTAAGGACATGGAGTAAAGTTTGGGCAAGTGAACTTCATCATGGCTAACCAACACACTTGGTGGTTACTTAATGTCACCCCAAACCTTGGTGTACTGATATATCTTGATAGACACACATACATGCAAATAAGCACAATGGGTGTCTGGATTCATGGAGCTGCTTCTGTAGCTGAAAATGGCTTGATTACATGTCCTTCCAGCAGTGAATAGCACCTGCAGTATCTCCAGGGAAGCATACTGTTTCACTAAATCTGGATGTGTATCTATCCTTAATGAATATGTATACATCATCTGCATTACCTTGCAGACTGTCAGATTGAGGTCTGAACATGTGGAAGGATGTTTAGTCTGGTATGGCTGTGATGCTGTCCACAGCCATGAGCCAGGTGTCTTTGGCTGCACAAATGTCTGCATATTCCAGGGTGGTGACAACTTCCATAGAGTGGTGTTTAGTGTTGCCATTCCCAGTGTAATAGCAACATAACTGTGATGTATGAAGATGGTGTTCTCATTGGAGAGTTTTCCCTCTAGATAGTGCTTATAAAATCCACTGTGGAGGTATCAGCAGCCTTGTAGTGGATCCCCTTACAATGACACCACACAGTAAGGCAATTATTGAAGTCTCTCATGTTCTGTGTTTATTGAGCCATCATCCTAGGTGAGGGTCAAATACAGCTGAAAGCTATGGGCATACCTGCAAGAGAGACAGAGTGTGTAAGCTCAGTCATGTGTCTGCATACAGTCTGGTGACATATGTCCCTAATCATACACACATGTGGGAAATATGATGTCATCATTGTCACTTGATGTTCCTTGAACTGCGGCAATGTGTGATATGGCTTATCATGTCAACCCACACACAGCTAACTGTAAAGTTTCCCATATGTAGCCTGGTGACATGGACATCAATGTGTCTCAAGATGTACTCACCTATGAATAATAGGTCTGCATTTGCAAAGTGCCTTAGGTGTGTGACTGGTGAGGCCAGTGGTGTATGCACTATGATTCTCCAGAGGTAGGTTTTCTGAGATGTCTGTTGTCTGGGAATGTCTGGTAAGGAACTGCACATATGCAGGTGTGTGTGTTGTGGGTGTGGGTGGTGAATGAAGTGAGCTGTGCATGTTGGTAAAATGCTCATTGCCATATGTACTGATTGTTGTGTGAGACACCATGGAATCAAGGTTTGAAGTACAGTCACATCTGTCACATATTGTGTTTGTGTGGCATAGGAGTAGAAGGGTGGGTACACTTTCCACATGTCATTAGCAGTCATTGATAGTGCCATTAGCAATACAGTCATGCTTGTGCCTGTATGCTATCATTATGCAATGTCATGACAGATGGTAAAATGTAACTTGTTACATATATGTAGGTACTTTAAGGTAACACAGCACCTGACAGTGTGCCATACAATGCTTTGCCAGCCATGTGGACCTTGGATTGGCCATAATTCTGTCATCAGACATGGTCGCAATACCATATCTACAACTGTGACACTCTGCAAGTCATGCAAAGTTAGGGTCATGCTGCCATACCCTTGGGGTTGACAGCCTGAAACACGGTGTTTGTAGGCACACCTTGCAGTGAAGATATGGATGCCCATGCTTGCACATAGGACTTGTTCAACTTTGCTGACATTATGTTTCACTTGCAAGCGTTCAATGCCTGTCAATCAACAACACAGCAAGCTAGTTGTTGCGTGATATGATGTAGGAACACAGACATGTGTTCTGGATACATAACTGTACAATATGATATACCTAGGACATGTGGCAGGTGGGCACACTTTGGGCAAAGATGGCCAGTCCTGTGTAGTAAGCCTCACAGCCATGTTGTGCAGATATCCACCATTATTGTGTAGAAGCACAAGATGCATGAAGTGCTGTGAAAGTGTCACCTAAGATGGATCACCACTGCTGTGCTGCTTGGGTCAACAAGCCTGGACATTGCACACTATATTGTGATGCTGCAGCTTTGCTCCAAATCAGCATCTGGTCAGGTCCCTAGTGACGTACCACCAACCCTGGGGCAGAAGACATACTACATGCAAAAGCCAACTGATTGCTCGGGTTGCTACTCAAGCCATCTACTTGGAGCAGGGTATGTGAAGCCTACAGTCTTTCATGATGTGGGACAACCATGTGGATGAACAAACAGGCTATGTTCTGCTATTCATCATGAGCTTCATAGTAACAGTTTGTGTGTGATTACAGCAAAAGTATCAGAGCATGGTATCCCATGACTGAGTGGTTGTGGTGAGACCAGCAGTAGTAGTAGACAGGCACCAGCAATTCAGGGGACTTCCTTGTTTTCTGCATTCTTCACAAGGTAATTGTGTCCTTGCAGTACACACCACTTGGTTAGTGTCCAACTGCAGAATACCTGTGTAAAACCTCCCACCTTACCTTCACATGGTATACATATTAGTCTTCCCTCCATTACTTGTCTGTGCTCTGTACAGACACCTTGGATGACTCTTTTCTTGGAATATGATGGAAGTAACTGCAATACTTAGTTGCACAGAGGACAACTAGCATGCAGTGCCAAGCAGTGTCCCCAGATCTCTGTCATCTGATATGTAAAGCCATGAAAGGAGTTAGCATGGATACAGTCAATAACAATGTCATATACCCACTGACACTGGACCAAACACAGTTTTTTTTTTGCGCAGATTATGCTTACCTACCCTAATGACCTCAATGAGTGTTATAGTATGCAATGGATGATGGGAATATGACTCACTCCACCTACCATGGCCTGACAAGGTGTTTGCCAATATTAGGCCATCAGGCCTTGCTGGAAATTGCATAGGTTATTTACAGAGTGGTATGTCAGCTGGTGGATAGCCACATGTCTGACAGCCATAATCTGAGAAGATAGCATTGGGTAGACCTACACTGCAATGATGCCAGTCAACAGTGGACTTCCCTCAGACATCATTAATAGAGTACCCCTTGTAGCCATTCCCCTTCTTTTCAGTCACGGCCACTGTTAGTGACCTCTGACTGACTACATTAGCAGATTATCTCAGTATCAGTAAAAGGAGCACATCATCTGGAATATATGTTTCCTGAAAGACAACAAAATGGGAACACATGTCAGGATCACATATGTAGAAATACACTATGTATAGATAGCCATTCCCTTATTTGCAGTCACAGCCACTGTTAGTGACCTCTGACTGATTACATTAGCAGATGATTGTACATTAGGAGCTGTCACTGAATCCCACACAGAAAAAACAGTAATACAGGATGGCCTGAGATACACATTTAATTGTCAGAGCCACTGGCAAATAGTAAATGCCAAGGACTGCACAATACTATCCATGATGAGGATGATAGAGATGTGGCACAGGTATCAACACTTGCACAGGGTATTTTGTGGGGTTGTAGGAGGCTTAGGCTGATCCAACTGATAGACAACATGTGTGTGAGTCAGGAAGGAAATCGGGCAAGATGGACCATGGAAACGCACTGTGTGTGTCTGTAGGTGACCTAATTTTGACAGTGGTGCGTGAGTGTGTTCATGAACACAGTCAAGCTCAGTGCTAGCCTTACATGTACGTATGCTGGATAGCTGTGAAATATGCATGGTAGAGCTGACAGTTTACTGTCTCTGCCCTGAACACGGGAACTGGCTCTACCAGGAGTTGCACTGGTACCTCCATGGCCAAGGTCAGAAGTGGTACTAGAATCTGACAGTGACTGCTGTCTGCTGGGATCATGTCCTCTATGGGAATGTCAAGGACCATGAGCCCATGGCCTGCCACCACATCTTGGTGTGGACATCACACTCCCCTCTGGAGTGCTGGATGTACTGTCACTGCGGGAGCATGACAGAGCACAGCCACATGGGCACTCAGCAGATGTAGTTGCTGACCTACGTCCATGGGTCCAACGCTTGACTCCAACCAGATGTTCCATCACAGACAATGTGCATTTCAAGACAGATAATCTGCGATCTTTCTCAGACAGCCTTCTTTCTACTGCATTAGTGAAGAACCGATCCAGGGTATCACGAATGTGGTGGAGGCAGTCACAGATGTCAGACTGTGATGCATCCATAACCCTGAGCATTCATCTGGAGTTCCTTTTGGAAAGTGCCTGTGCCTCTGATGGCTCGAAACATGCACCGAGTGACCTATGATGAGACAATTGTGACAGGTGGTAGAAGGACAGCAGGCCCCCGTTGAGCACCCCTCTCAATCTGCCAGTGTGGAACCTTGCCAGCTCTCTAGCTATGGCCAGTGTCTACACTCACTGAGCCATAGCTGCCACACTTTCCTGCTCAATGTCTCCTCCCTCTGACTGTCCAATATCTGTGCCCTTCTGGGATTGGGTATGTGTAGGCATATTGACTGTGTGTGGTGATAATGAGGGTAGAAGAGGGATGTAAACCTCTTGGACAGATTCAGCCCCTGAAACCCCCACCTGTGCCTCACTTTGGCCACCATCATCATCAGAGTCTGAGGAGACACTGATATCAGGTGGGTCTATATTAGATCATCAAAACGGCAGAATTTTGAATGATCTAATATCGAACCCAATATCGCGAATGCTGAAAACGGCAAAGCTGCACAAAACCGAATTCTTTCCTAGGGAAAGAATTTGGTTGGCCGTTGTTGTGGCTTCTCTGTTTTCAGCGATGCGGTGGAAAGTTATGGGTTGGGTTAAGGTAAGTGTGTGATTGTGCGGATGTTTGGGTTAGGGCACGGGTTGAGTGAGTTAGGGTTAGGGCGTGTGTCAGGTAAGTGTGCGATTGTGACAGAATTTGGGGTTGGGGCGGATTAAGTGAGTTAGGGTTAGGGCGCGGGCGAGGTGAGTGTGTGACAGTGATGGACCTTAGGGTTAGGGTCTAGGTTAAGGTAAGTGGATAGATAGTAGTGTATTTGCAGTGTAGTGTAGGGTTAGATGTAACTTTTAAATGTATGTTTGTGGATTGCTGATTTTTAGTGTGCTTGTGGTGTGTGTGTTTCTCGTTTCCCAGGGAAAAAATTTGCTGTTTTGAGGTTTCAATATTGTTAGGGTTCGGGTTTTGCAGTTCGACGTTAAGCATTCAAAATTCTGCCATTTCGATGATCTGATACAGACCCATATCAGGTTGTGTAGGGGACTGAGACCAACCCCTCTGGTCACCTGTATTAAGAAAGGGTAAATCAGTACATTAATACCTGCACTATTATGCTCTGCAGTACTATGTTGCAATATATGTAAAGCTGTATACACTGTTGTCACTATTACAGACCTGTTTAACCTCCAACCTAATATAGTAGGAAGGTTTACTATGACTTACGCGAATGGCAGTAAGTTGAATGGCCGACGTCCGAAACCACAGTTTCCAAGGGGCACTATAAGAAGGTAATATGTCCATATATCTCACATTTTCAGTAGTCACTTTGTTAATTAATATGTTGGTCACAATCTGAGCATGATATTCAAACTGCAGTTACCCCCCCCCCCCAAAGAACAAACACCTGACACCCATGTAAATGTATCTACACCCTGACACACTGAATGTTACACTATTCCAATGCTGATCAAACTAAGCCTACCTGGATGCTCATCTGCCATGGAAACTGTGGCATCCACATCCACTATATACGGTGTGATGAATGCCTGGGAGCTGTTAAGTGTTTCTAGGTTCACCAGGAGTTCCTCTGTGGCTGAGAGTGGTTGTTCTGTTGCAGGTCCTCCACCAGTGACACCATGATCCTTGGCCACATCTGCTGCCTTTATGCATGCAGCATTAATCATATCCATGGCACGGTGTCGAACCTGCTCATATGTCCTGGTCTGGTAACCTATGGCATTCACAACACAGACAAGGTCAGCCCACAATACTGCTCGCTATTCCTGTTGTGCCTCCCCTGGACAGTAGGAGTTCATGGTGTTGACAGAGGCCTTCCAGGATGATATCATTCTCAGCATCAGTAAAAGGGGCACATCATCTGGAATACGTTTCCTGAAAGACAACAAAATGGGAACACATGTCAGGATCACATACGTGGAAGTACACTATGTAGAGATGTGGCAAGAACAGAATGGCTGGCATTATCCAAAGCTTGATCACACCTGTCATATTCCACAGTGTGCAAACATACTAACCATGTGGATACAACTCAGGCACTAGCAATAGTCAGCTATTCTCATGTATGCCATAACAGATATTCCTGTATGATCACACACCCAACACAGGAGTCCATTGAAATGTGTCCCCTAGGGGCAACCCCTGATAATATGTCAAAACAACAGTGCCAAACAAATAGCAGTGTGGTATTACAACCACTATACAGGGACATTCCCATGAGACCAGTGTGCCACATTGACAAAAACATTCCACCTTTGATGTACTGTACACCCTCTATTTGTAACAAATCTGGAGATCAAGGACCTGTCACTATTACAGTTCTAAGAAAGGCTTAATGCTATAATTCACATTCCCCCATGTATATTCACACATATGCATCATTTTGTAAACAAAAAGGTCACATACCTGATAGAGTACAGTACTCTTCTGTTGATATGTGCAGATATATAAAGTGTTTGGCAATGCAGTTACTGTCAGAAGAAAGTCTCATACAGACTGGTTCCCCTAGCCAGCTGTTTGCCTTTTTAGCATGGTTCTCATTACCAGATGATTGGCTGTTAACCAATCTGTGGTTCTGAACTGCTAACTGCAGCCAACACAGCTGATTTACGGTATAATCAGCCAATGACATGCTACCACCGAACAAGATATAAGGCCTTCATTTTGATTAGAAGCCCTTTCTGATACGTTGTGATGGAAATTCCTGGGTTCAAGATACTACGTCACTGCAGAGGGTATGTTTATAGCAGCTACTTTTACATACAGATGTGTGTGCTATAGGCTGCAGCTGATGCTGCAGGCAATAGGTATAGGCAGAGCATGTGAACACTTTGGAGGACAAGAAGCTGTAAGAGTAAATGTGGGAGCTGAGTCAGTCTTGCTGTGGAGGCAGGGCCAGAGTGAGGATACCCATTCCACCGCAAACTGAGGCTTGTCTTTAAGGTAAGTATGTTAGGCAACAGAATCCCTAACAAAGTACTAGGCAACATGTTTGCTGTGTCCTTGAGGAACACAGCGGGTAATTATAGCATTATGTCAATTATTTGGGCAACTGTCAGGCCATGTGTTACATTATGGTAGTCATGTGAAATGTGTATGCTTGCAGCCCACCTCTATATGTGTATGTTAGTTGTGCAGCTGTGCTAATCTGTAATATCATTATGAAATGATTGTGTGGTACACCTCTGATATTAGTGGGCTTCATTTGCATCACCTAAGTTAAAATCCTCTACGAATGCATATTAATGCATGACCAGACACTTTATGCACTTATAGTGTTGCTAAGAGGATGTGTCAAGTGTGTTTCTATCTGATGGGCTGTGACTTCATTTCATTTGAAATGCTTTGTGTAGATAAAGAGTGCATGACTCACTCATTCACTGATGGCTTCAAAATAATGCAATTTAAATGCTACATGCCACAGGATTTGAACCTAGGACTATATGTGGCAAATGTTACTGTTTGCAAAGTATTTAGCAGACTGAGCTACTGAGTCACTTTTATAGCATGTGTATTTGTGACGGTATAAGTGCACACATCCAGTTTCTGACATACCCCCATTATATC
The DNA here is from genome assembly GCF_019279795.1 of Protopterus annectens. Lineage (NCBI taxonomy): Eukaryota > Metazoa > Chordata > Ceratodontiformes > Protopteridae > Protopterus > Protopterus annectens. Next base: position 1,572,807,035 of record NC_056737.1, read on the forward strand.
CATTATTATGTGCCTGGCTTTATAGGGATGTATTTCTCCACCAGAGTCCCAGCTGAACATGTATTTTGCCATTAATGTTGTAGCAGGTGTACATGTATATGTTGCTGTTAATAAGGCCCATTTATCTGTTATTAGGGACCTCAGTTACATCTATTAGTGTTTGTCAGGCTTTCTAGTGGTGTACTGCTGTACCAGACGGAAATTACACTCCCAGTTTTTCCATTACTTTTTCAGCATATTTGCGAGACTCACCAAAATGCGCAGCTGTGCTTAAACACACTTAATTATGGCAACTTGCAATTACTACTGTGACACCCCACCACTGGCCCAGTAATCAGGAAGCCTCAATCCTCACCACTGGCAACAATGGGGGCATACACACTGGGAGGATAACAAGTACACACACGGTAAAGTGCAATTTCTCTTAAGAGCACACAGAGGCCACAGTGAGTCTGGGGCTGGTTTATATCTCTTTATCCAAATCCCTAATAAGACTGTCCACTGGCAGAGCTAGAGAGTTGAGATCTCAGCTGAGTGGCCAAGCTAAGACCTCCAGAGCCCTTTCTGTCCAACCAGTGCTTTGTGTCCCTGCCCAAGTAGCTAACACACACACACACACACACACACACACACACACACACACACACACTGTTTGAGATTTGATTTACACACACACACACACACACACACACACACACACACACACACACCTGGGAAAGGCTGGCACAGGTTTACTAGCTATGCCCCCTTCTGCCCACCAGCCACTACTTATCAAATACTTTAAGGCCCTTAGCAAAGGGTATCCAATCTTACTGTGTAATGCTATTGTTAATACAAATGGTAGTTTGACCAAGAGCAAGGCTATTAGGAGTGGCCTGCACAGTGCCTCTAAACAGATATGCAAGTAATGTAAGAGCTTAAATATCTCTAGACAGACCAGCCACAATTGAAAGGTTTAAATATATTTAATAATAAATAGTAAAAGAACAATAAAATGCTCAGTAAACAAGCACAGTTACTTCAGATTTCAAAATCACAGGAAATATTTAAAACAACAGTGCAGAACAGTCTCAAATAAATAAAGAAAATATCTAAGCTATACTTCACTATATTCCTAACTGCATCTAAGAGAAATTACTGTACCCTAGACTTACTTACTCATAGCAAGGCAAGACAGATGTGGTGAGTGGCTTTTCCAGCTGATGTTGTCAGGTCAAAGACAAAATACAAAATGCTCTGACTTTTTCTCAGAGAGTTCTTAAATTAATATTTCAAATATTACTGCTGGGGGTATCTGGCAGCATGACATCACTTCTTGTCATCTGACTATCAGTTCCCAGGCTCACAACCATTGATTTTAGCATCTACCTGTGAAAACACATATACCATAGATCTTTTGGTGGAAGTCGTAAAATAATTTACATTCCTCCACATTTAAAGACAATACAAAAAAAAACCTTCTAGTTCTAGACATTATGTCTCCTGTGGCATTGAAACTGAAAGATAGCATCTCTTTTATTATATAGTTAGAAAATAATTTAATTTCAACTATTTTATTAAGTTTTGCAAGTAAACCTTCTATGTGCCAGTTCTCACTGTTAAAACATAAACATTTACACAGTTACAATAGTGTATATGTGTGTATATATATATATATATATATATATATATATATATATATATATTTCTGTTCTTTTCCAGTAGCCTACACTGTGTATACATCTTTAAGCTGAGTACTCCACAACATATCTCTTCAGTGCACGTCTGTACAAACCATCTTATATGACATACAGTTCTAATAAATTTGTAACGCAAGCTTATGAATCATGTTGATATTTACAATGACACATAACCCTTTTTAAAATTCCAGAAAGCTGTGCTGGCAGTATCTCCCTCTGTCACACTTCTATATAAATCATATTAATATTCACAAATGGCATATAAGTATTTACAAAATTCCAGACAGCTAGGCTGACAATATTTCCTTTTGTGACATTTCTCACCTCCCCCCAAAAACACAAGCTAGTTTTTCAAGTGACCCTTGAGAAATGTTGCTTGAGAGAGTGAGCCTATCTGGGAATACACTACACAACCCCATACCATGTCTTCAGATTCCAGATGCCTTGGCATTGCTGACCTCAGTACAGTGCTGCACTGTCGTATCATGTGTCTGCAACCTTAGGGTCTGTTATAGTAAATTAGGACTTGTCTGGCTGGCTCCCTGTAGTCATAGAGCCATCTCAGATGCCTCCTGCCTTGTACTGCAGATACTTAGCACCAGGGCCTATCATGATAAGGTTTCATCATGTTAACATGGTACACTTTGTGTCTCTGCCTCCTGCCTGGCAGATCTACCATGCAGTTAACATCACTGACTTCCTTACCACTTTGAAGGGTCCCCTCCCAAGTTGCCTGCAGCTTGTTGTGTCTGACAGGAATGAGAACCATTACCTGCTGCCCTACAGTATACTCTCTGGCTCAAGCATTCCTCTCATACCAGACCTTTGTCTGCTGTTGTGCTTCTGCCAGGTTCTCCTGGGCCAAGCCCATGAGTTTCATGAGCCTTGTCCTGAAGTTTAGGACATATGCCACAACAGAGTCCTTGTGGGATTCACACTCACCCTCCCACTCATCCCAAACAAATCTAATGGTTCCATCACCCTATGCCCATACAGCAACTCAAATTGTGAAAACCTGTAGATTCCTGGGGCACATCTCTGTAAGCAAACAACAGATGAGGCAAATATTTGTCCTACACCCGCTTGAACTGGTCTGCAAATACCCGTAGCATGGTCTTTAGTGTAGAGTTTAACCTCTCCACCAGATCATTAGTTTGGGGATGGTAGGGGGTGGGCTTCAGATGCTTCACCCCACAGCAGTCCCACAGACAAGCCAGCAGGTCTGACATGAAACTGGCACCTCTGTCAGTCAGTATTCTTTTGGGAAACCTACCCTGCTGAAAATCTCTAACAAAGCATTTGCAACCATTTATGTCTCAATGGAGGATGTTGCCAGCACTTCAGGATATCTGGTAGCATAATCTACTACCACTAGGATATATTTCTTCCCAGTGGAACTTGGGGTACGTAGAGGCCCCGCAATATCCATAGCTGCTCTCTGAAATGGCTCCTCAATCACAGGCAAAGGCATCAAAGAAGCTTTGGGTTTGTCCCCTGCCTTGCCTACTTTTTGGCACTGCTCATAGGTCCTGCAGTATCCTGTAACATCCCTGGAAATCCAGGCCAATAAATGCTTTGCATAATACATCTCATTGTACACTTTATGTCCATATGGCCTGCCAAGAGAATATCATGGGCTATGGCCAGAAGTGCCAGACTGTAGGCATTGGGCACTAACTGCTATATTCTCTCATCATCTAGCCCTCCCTCAGGGGACCACTCTCTATACAGTAACCCTTTGTCCCAATATACAGATGCCCCCTTCCCTTGAGAATCAGGTGCCTCAAAAGCTACTTCTCTCAGGCCTTGTACTGTAGGGTCTGAGAGCTGAGCCAGTCTCAGCTCTCTCTTTGTAGCCTTTCCCAGCCTCCTTTCCACAGGAAGTCTGTCATCTTCTGACAGCAGTGCTCCGCTGTCAGCCTGTGTACTACTACTCACCTCTGCCCTTGCAGTCACTCTGTCCAAGGGGGAATCAGTACCCATAAGCAACTGTGACTCATCTTCAGTCTCATTGCTACAGGGTAGCTCCCTCTCAGAAGTAACCACCACACCTGTCCTGGCTTCAAGTCTGTCTGTCTGGCTCCCCCAGGCTACCACACCCATGTGCTTCTCTCCAAGCCTGACTGTGTGTAATTGCATGCACACAAGGTACTGCATTATCAAAAGCATTCTCTATCAAGACATCTGTAGGAATATCCTCAAACACACCTACTTGCTTGCTTCCTTTTCCTCCTCCCAGTCAAAATGAAACCTAGCTAAAAGTATTTGGAATGGGGTCCCTCCTAAATCTCTGAGTGGAGTATATTTGGAATGGGGTCCCTCCTAAAACTCTGACTGGAGTAGACTGCCCAACCAAGTAGTGCTCCTCTTTAACCATTGCAGGCTTCACAATGGTTAGGTCAGAGGCTCTGTCTCTCTTAGCAGTGGCCTGTTTCCCATTGACTAAGATAGGATATACCCTCTTGTGGTGGTTTGATACCCTTGTTGTCTCAAGACAACTCACTGCTGGCATTCTATCATTTCCACTTACTGCCTCTCCCACCTTTTGTTCCCTACCTCTCCTTCATGGACATCTATATGCTACATGGCCACACTGGCTGCATTTAAAACATTTAACCCTTGTTCCTGAATGTGTACCTGGACTAGTGGCTTCCCCTGCTACTGGTGGACTCTGTTTGGATTGTCTAGGCTTCCCATCATGGATTCCCTTAGACCCATGAGCAGCACTGGGTATCCCTTTCCTGTGCAGTGATGCCCTGCTTTCTAGGTATAGGTCTCCCTTTTTTCCCAACTCATCTGTGGTATTGCATTGCCTATCTGCCAACAGATTATCATGTCCTCAGGCAAAGTGCTAAGGTCTTGTTCCCTCACCAAAGGGTCTGCCAGCCCTTCAAAAGTGGTGACCTGACACCCATTCACCCACCTATGAAATTAAGTGCTTAACTCAGCAGTATGTTCACAAAACATTTTCCTATAAGCTTCAGGTGTTAACTTAAAACACTCAAACTGACAATTTTGTAACAGTATTATAATTTAAGCAATCAGTATCAGACAATTTAGAATTAGCAGTTACAGCTTTACTGTGGAATAAGGAGGTCAGGAACTGTACCCAGAGCCCTTGGTCAAGATTATACTGTTTGAATACCCTTTAAAACATATGAATGAAACTATCAAAATTAAGTCCCTCTGTAAATTGTGGAAAAAATTTACTGACCTTTGTTGCCTCTGGGGTTTGGTTACTCCCTTCCCCATTACCTTCATGACCCTGACGAAGAGTCAGCATCTCCTTCTCATGTTGCATCTGCCTCTCATTCTCCTCAGCTTCCAGATGTCACAGTTTCTCATTTTCCTCAGCCTTCAGACATCTCAGTCTGTCTGCTGCTTCTATTTCCTAATGCTTGGCCTCCAGTTCAAGTCTCCTTAACTCCAGATGGATTTTTAAGTCCTCTGTGGAAAGGTTGAACTGTCCATTTCCTGAGAGTTGCGCATCTCCAAAGCCAGCCTGATTGTCCTCCTGACTGCTGGTCTGTGATGCAGCTGTGACCAAGGCTGTAATAATTTCTGCTTTAGCCAGGCTGGCATGCACCAGTCCTTTGTCTTGGCACATCTCAGCCAGCTGGCTCCTTGTCAGCTTGCCATACTCCTCTGCTGACATCTTTGCCTGCTCTCCTTAACTAAGCTAACAAAAAAAAAATAAAACAATTGTGATATGAAACGCTGAATGTTCACTGTGTGGCTGGTTGAGAATAGAAACACCTTCTTCATTGACCACTGTTAACAGGCTACAGGAATTTAATGTCCACACCATTGAATCCTAATATGTGGATATCCCACCACTGCCACCAATTAATATGTGACAGCCCACCACTGGCCCAATAATCAAGGAGCCTCTGTCCTCACCCCTGGCAACAGTTGGGGACATACATACTGGGAGGATGACAAGTACACACACAGTAAAGTGCAGCTTCCCTTAAGTGCACACAGAGACCACAGTCAGTCTGGGGTTGATTTATCAATCTTTCTCCAGATCTCCAATAAGACTCCCCCCTGGCACAGCTATAGAATTGAGATCTCAGCTGGGTGGTCAAGCCAAGACCTCCATCACCCTCTCTGTCCAACCAGTGCTTCTGTCCCTGCCCAAGTAGCTGACACACACACTCTTTGAGATTTGATTTATGCAGACACACACACACACACACACACACACACACACACACACACACACACACACACCTGGAAAAGGTTGGCACAGGTTGACCCTTCTGCCTAGACTATAAGGTAGATTTTACTGCCACCAGCCACTACTTGTCACCTACTTTAAGGCCCTTAGCAAAGAGTATCCAAACTTACTGTGTAATGCTACTGTTAATACAAATGGTAGTTTGACCAAGAGCAAGGCTATTAGGAATGTCCTGTACAGTTTCAACAAATAGATATGCAAGTACTCTAAGGGCTTAAATATCTCTATACAGACCAGCCACAACTGAAAGGTTTAAATATATTTAACAATAAATAATAAAAGAACTAGGAAAATACTCAGTAAACAATCACAGTTACTTCAGAGTTCAAAATCACAGGAAATATTTAAAACATTGCAAGATAGTCTCAGATAAATAAACAGAACATTTAAGCTATACTTCACTATATTCCTAACTGTATCTAAAATAAATTACTGTACTCCTACACTTACTTACTCATAGCAAGGCAAGGCAGATGTGGTGAGTGGGCTTTCCAGCAGATGTTGTCAGGTCAAAAGCAAAATACAAAATTCTCTGACTCTCTCTCTCTCTCAGAGAGTTCTTAAATTAATATTTCAAATATTACTGCTACGGGTAGCTGCCAGCATGACTTCACTTCTTGTCATCTGACTATCATTTCCCAGGCTCACAACCATTGATTTTAGCATCTATCTGTGAAAACAAAAAAATTCCAAAGTATACTTCTCTCACTTGTATGTTTTTACCTTTAGAAGCCCTTACTCTTTAGCCTCTTAAACTTTACCTGTGAGGTACTATTTCTTTGACACCAGCCCTGTAAGGTTCTATGTTGTAATTGCTTGCTTTCCTTGTAATTGCTTACTTTCTGCCCTGATCTTAACTGTCATATTTTTTGCATCATTCTATTTCCCCAGCTATCCAGCCATTTAATTAGCAACAGCTGCTTTTACTTTATTTTTGTTTTTTTGTTAGCTTTATCCCCAACTCTGAGTCACTGACTCACTTTCTCTATACTAATAGCCCACTTCACAGCAGGCTGAAAACAGTATAGATTGTGAAAATGGCCCTTCTTACCTGTACTCTATTCTACCATTGGAGATAGTTTTTTGTAATCTCTGTAGTCTTTTGCAGTTTTCAGAAGCTAGGCACATCCGACTCCATTCGCCCTCCAGTCTGGGCTCACTTTGCTCCCCTACCCTACCCCCATTCACACCCACCACCTCTTTCATTAGATTTATACTCTCACTGCTCCTCCCATAATTCCACCCACCAATCACCTCCCTCTGACAATTCCTAGCCTAAGACCCACCCATTATTGCATCTTTCAATAACTCCCTCCCAGCAATTGGCTTAACTAAGACCCACCTCAGTCGATCTACACCATCACACTTTTTATCTGCATCTTGATGAGTTCCTCTACAAACCAATTCCATCATACAACTTCCATCATTTTCATTATAACCAACACTACTCTTCTTATCCTATTACTGCTAGCTTCCTCTACATACACCAGCTTACTTTCACCATCACCAACATGCAGCATCCAAATTCTTCCACTACCCCATAGCACAGATAGCTACTCAGGCATCTCACCCTCCTTGCTAGCATCATGTTCCATTAGTGTACCCAAATTAAGAATACTCCCATCCAACTCCAGACTTAAATTACATCTTGTAAACCTTAGACAAGCAAAGAATAATCCACGACCTTGAAGAAAGGAACCAGAACTCAGCTAAAGTCCACAATTAATTAATTAGTAATGACTAACTTTTTTAACATCCAACTCCAAAGCACCACACCTTAGTACTAGACTTACTAATTAATTAATTGTATAATTGCTAGGCTATTTAATGGAGGTTACTGCATACTGCATTTTGTTCTCACTTGATAAAGCTCAGGACTGCCTGAGCGAAAGCGCTTGTGTGATTTTATCTGTGATTTTTGGAATACTTCAGTGTGATTTTATCTGTGACTTTTGGAACACTTCAGAAATAAAAATACAGCCTTGTGGACTTTAGCTGAGTTCTGGTTCCTTTCTTCAAGGTCGTGGATTATTCTTTGCTTTATCTTGTAAACCTTCCCAAACCTTTCTTACATAGCCTTCAAGCATGAAATTATATTCACCTGCTCCTCTCACTAATACAATGTGGGGACGTACATCCCAATCCTGGACCAAATTACCCTCCAAATCCCACCTTTTCTCCAAATAACCAACAACTTCACCTAATAACAATAAACACACACAGCATTTGTAATAAAATCACAGAATGTCATGCCTAGTTAACTACACACACCCCAAATATTGTTGCAGTAGCAGAAACTTGGCTTAAACCACATATTGCCGACATTGAAATTCTTCTTCAACCTGGCTATAATATTATTCGCTCAGACAGACTTCATAAGAAGAGTAGCAACATACCAAAATTCCTTAAATATCGCAACTTACTCAAAACCAGTCCCTACATTTAGTAACTTAGAATTACTACTGACATCCCTTCATATCAATAGCAACAAACATTTAATTATTGCTGTAGTTTACATTCCCCCAGGCCAAAATATTCCCATCTTAGAGGATTTTCTATCCTGGGTAAATCAGAATTCCTCACATGAAACCATAATCCTAGGTGACACCAACATTAATTGGCAAAACCTAACCACCTCCTCTCCAGTAAATTGTATAAATCTACATAGCTTCACACAGCTTATCACCACCCTACCCATGGCCTATCCACTGAATCTGAATCTACCATAGAGTGGATACTAGTATTACACCCACAAAATTATACAAACTCAGGCACCCTTCCCAACATACTAAGCGACCACCTCCCAGTATACACCCATAGGGCTCTCCCCCAAATTACCAAAACACACTCCTATAGACTATCAAGGAATCTCACCAACTTTGACCAAAATAATTTCATAAGCCTTTTTAAAAGCTCAAAAATGGACCCCACTAAAAATACTCCCCTTGGATGAGGTTGTCAGCTACTTCAACAAAGTTTTTCTAGATACCCTCAATAGCATAGCCCCTTTATGAACCAAATAAACAAAAATTAATCATGCCCCCTGGTTAACAAAACAGACCAAACAAAGTCTCCTATATAGAGACAAAGCATGGAAAGTATACCAAACAAATAAAACAAAGCCAAAATGAAATCAACCACAAACAACTCAGAAATAAAGCCAAAAAAAACTAGTTATACAAGATAAAAAACTACTTTTCAACTCAACTATCCTCCTTACAAGTCATTCTCCAACCTTCTCAATCCTGGCACCATACAAAATCCATCCCCTGCACCTGATAAGACTCCACAACAAATTTGCCATGATTTCAATACCTATTTCATTTCCTCCATTCAAAAATTAATCAAAGACTCATCACCAGACACATTTGCAAACATACAATATGACATTAATTCCTCACTTATTAATAACAGACCCTTTTCCTTAGACATCTCAACTACTACTCCCTCATCTCTCTCATTTACTATACAGCCTGTACCCACCTCCTTCATACTCAGACTCCTAAACAAACTGAAACCCTGCTCCCTTTCTGCAGATAATCTTCCCCCAGAACATCTACAACTAGCAGCAAGCACTATTGCATATCCAGTCAGCATACTTGTAAATCGCTCTATCTCTGAATGCTATGTCTCCCAGTTGTGGAAAAAATCCATTATTACACCATTACACAAAGGGGGAAATTCCCATAACCTCTCAAACTACCGCTCTATTTCGATACTTTCTCCTTTATCAAAAATCTTAGAAAAATGTGTTCATACTCAGTTTCATAAATACCTTTCTGAGAACACTATCCTTGTCCCCAACCAACATGGGTTCCATTGAGGACATAGCACCATCACAGCCCTGTTCTCATTCACTGATACTGTTCACAAAGCCTTGGATGCTGGTCATCCTACCTCAGTAATTTTACTAGACTTATTTAAGGCTTTCGACACAGTATCTCATACTAAACTACTAAGCCAACTATCAAAACTAGGATGCTCCATTAATGCACTCAGCTGGTTTACTTCCTGCCTTAACAACATGAAACAGTCCGTAAGATGGAAAAATGTTCAATCTGACTATCAAGCTAACAACATAGGAGTTCCACAATGATCCATATTAGGGCCACTACTCTTTAATACCTTCATCAATGATCTGTACAAAGCTACCCAACTAAGTAAACTCATCTAATATGCTGATGATTCCACAATAATATCCACCTTTAACAATTTCTCAGACCTCCTTACAGATACACAAAATGCTTTCACATCAAATGAATCCTGGCTAAATAATGCACGGCTCCTGTTAAACCCCCAAAAATCTAAACTTTTACTGTTTTCTTCAAAACCATCAGACATACACTTCAAAATATTCTCTAAAGACAGTACAGAAATTAAAATAGTGCAAACAGCTAAATTGCTAGGCATAACAATAGATGACAAACTCACCTTTGAGCCACACATTCTCAACACAATAAAAAACCCACTTTAAATTAGGCAAACTTTATCATCAAATACTTTAGCTGAACAACCATACCAAAACAAAACTTGCCAGTACCTTACTCATCCCTTCCCTCCTATATGCTAGAGACATTTTTACTAAACTCCACTCAACCCTTAGTAATAAATTACACTCTTGCTATTATAAAATAGCTAAATTTGCCTCAGGAAAGCCCAACCGCACACACCATTGCCATGCTATTAGAGATCTGAACTTGCTTGAGTTCTCACACCATCTCCTCTATACCCAACTAACTTTAGCACACAAATGAATTTTCAAACTCAACTCTTGCGCAGCACTCGAATCCATCCTTCAAACATATACCCCCATGAGAACACTAAGATCCTCAGGCAAACAACTATTAACTGTAACCAAACCCAACAAAAGAGATGGACAATGTCTGTACTCCCATAGCTTTGCTAAATGTTGGAATGTCTTACCCTCATATATAACTCAAAATGACAGTACAAAAACTTTTAAATCAGCACTAAAATTGCATTACCTAAACAATCTCTCCTGCCTCTGTCAAACTAACAAGCCCTCTTAAAACCATCCTTTAACTAATTCCTAGTAAGAAAGGTTCTAATGGTAGGTCCTAAACATATTTCAGTCTTGTGCTCATTAAGCAGTTGCTTTAAACACACACTACTACATATGGAAATATTGCATATCCACACTATGCTACACATGTAACTTCTTACCAATTCAATGTAATCCTCAAAGATTAGTAATGTAAACTATGTATTACACTTCTTGTGCATATCTCTTCTTACATACATGTATCATTGATTAATGTGTTATGTTATGCTAAGATGCAAAAAGATTAGTAATGTAACTAAACACTGTACTGCAGTGCTTATCTCTACTTTTATACATGTATCCTTGTTTATTATTTTTTAGAATAATTTTGCAATGCTTTGTAATATACTGTGGATCTTTTCTCCTCGGGCCTCCACTGAAAACATATTTTTTTGTCCCAGTGGACTTAACCCAGTCAACAAATGTCAATAAATAAATAAATAATCTTGGCAAATGGTGGAAGTCATAAAATAATTTACATTCATCCACATTTAAAGACAATACAAAAAACTTCTAGTTCTGGACATTATGTCTCCTGTTGCACTGAAACTGAAAGATGACATCTCGTTTATTACATGCTTGTAAAATAATTTAATTTCAACTATTTTTCTGAAGTTTTGCAAGTTACCTTCTATGTGCCAGTTCCCACTGTTAAAACATATATATTTACACAGTTATGATAGTTTATATACATTTCTTTTCTCTTCCAGTAGGGCACACTGTGGATACATCTTTAAGCTGAGTACTGTACAACATATCTCTTCAGAACATGTCTGTACAAACCATCTTATATGACATACAGTTCTAATACATTTGTAACACAAGCATATGAATCATGTTTATATTCACAAATGACACATAACAATTTACATAATTCCAGACAGCTGTGCTGGCAGTATCTCCCCCCCTGTCACACTTCTATATAAGTAATATTAATATTCACAAATGACATATAATTATTTACAAAATTCCAAATAGCTAGGTTGACAATATTTCCTTTTGTGACAACTACATTTTGTTTAAACCACTTGTTTTTATTAACAGCTCTGTGGTGTGGCAGGTTAATGTAGTGGTCTGCAGGTGCAATGGTCTTGGGTTCAAAATAAGAGACAAGTGTTTATTTTGCACATGTTTATTGTCATTTAAAACACACATTAATATAGCTCCATTTAGCTGTGCTTACCAATGCTCTATGACAAGATGCATTTTACAGCGTCCTGAAAAAAATCTTTAAAGAAAAGAAAAAAAGGGGAGATATGACAGTGGTAAAATGGGGTGCAAGCAGGGGGAAAACAGTGAAAGGGAGGTAGGTATATGCAGGAAGGGTGTAAGGGAAAAAACACAGCTATCCATTTCTTGTACAGCAACAACTGTGCAGTTTGACAGAATTTGTAGATGAATTTAGACTGTCACCCCCAGATAGAGGGGTAAGGAGAACATAACTGCATTGTCAAGTCAATTGGACCAGATTACGTGTGTCCAGTGGGCATGTGTGTGGGAAATAGAGAGCTATATATGGGATGATATATATATATATATATATATATATATATATATATATATATATATATATATATATATATATATATTTTTTTTTTTTTTGGTACAAGTGCCTACTTTTTTTAAGGTAAGAGTGGAATGTTGTTGAAGTGACATAGGTACATGTGGGGGAGGTATGTTGGGAAGGTGAGGAAGCTTTTGCAAACAGACAAGACAGCAGACAGGGGTGGTGTGTGACACAAAAGGATGGTGAACACCTTGGATGGGGAGGGTATTTGTAGAATTCCAGTCTCTAGTACCTCCACAAGGTAGCAGCATGACTCAAGTCCCCACACATGGGTATATTGGCACTGCTGCTTTACTCTCCCTAGGGTGGCAGTGGTGGAGGCTGGACTCTGGGTGAGCCTGTCCCACCAGGGTGGCCACCATGCTATCCATCAGTTCAGGTGGCATTCAAAAAGATGATGTAGCACGTACATACCTCTGAAGCTGTTAGCATGGGACAGTATGGGCCAAGCACTAACAAATGCAGGTACACAACTACACAGAACTGTTTCACATAATGTGCACATGCATAACTACCAAGGTGTTCTGTAAACAGATTTGCACATACAATGCATTACAGGTAATCATCTATCTGCTAATCACAGACCAGACAGATTGGGCAGTTGTCATTACATTACAAAGAATTGTGTCACACGAGAGGTATGTTTGTGTACATTAAGTAGACTAGACAGCCATCATGTCTTACTTGGTAGGCATGGGAGTAGAAGCTCAAAGCTGTGACCGCAGGGGACATGTGCACATTATGTAACAATTGACTGCAGTGACATTAGAACAGACATGCAATAAATATAGCACTACTGAACTTATTTCAATATAATCTTATGAAACTTAAATTCTGCTTTACACTTTATTGCTATTGCTTCTTAGAAGCTGTGAGGTACACACATGATGTCTGCCCAGAACATGGGCTACCTTACCCATATACCTTGTTCCAGGAGTGGGAGGAATAGAGAGCATTATGTGACTGAAAATGGGCTGCAGACAGCCCTGAACTGTACTGTGGGTTGTGCAATACATTTATCAGGCAATTAATTTTGCATCCTTTATTTATTTCAGTATTACAGTTGACTACAGAAACATTACAACAGACATGCAATTAATACAGCACTACTGAACTTATTTCAACATAATCTTATAAAATCATAGTTCTGGTTTGCACTTTGCTGTTATTGCTCCTTAGAATCTGTGAAGTACACACATGATATCTGCCCAAAATGTGGGCTACCTTACCCATATATCTTGTTCCTGGAGTGGGAGGAATATAGAGCATTATGTGAGTGAAAGTGGGCTGCAGCCAGCCCTGAACCATACTATGGGTTGTGCAATACATTTATCAGGCAATTATATTTGTATTCTTTACTTATTTCAAGTTTTATAGTTGAATGCAGCAACATTACACAGACATACAGTGAATACAGCCCTACTGCACTTATTACAACACATTAGTTATCTAACCACAATCCTACTTTATACCTTATTGCTTATAGTTATTGGCATTGTTTATTGATTATTGTACTACAGTTATAAGAAAATATCTGTACTTACCACACTCTTGGAGCATCTTGGCCTGATGCCTGGCATGAGACTGGACATTGTGAGTCCTTTCAACTGCAGCTGTTGGAAGAGAAGCAAACCATTATGCATATCTGTTTTGCAAGGATTCAGCTTGTATTTTATTAAAGTAGTGACAAATATACTTGCATATCTGTGGGGCATGTCCATTCCTCACCGCTTGGACCCAGGTGTCTAAGGTTTCCCTCTTCCTTCCCTTCAGGTTGTCATAGTGGTGAGGACACTGCTCACCAGTGCGGTTGATACCAGTAGTATTGGTAAGATCCCTGCCCAACTGATACAATGCTTCAGCTTTACATTCTGAGCCCTGGTAATCACCCTGCAACAGCCGGGGATATTAGTTACAGATCAGGAGTCCAGAAAACACTTTGGACTCCTACACACCCAACCTCTGCACCCTGAAAGCGTGGTCCCTCACCAGCACCACCAGACATACCAACAGGTTAATGAGACTCCAATGAATGCTGCAGAATTCATGCCTAGTGCACTTAATATAGGCTGTTTTCCCACCCTTACACATCATACTGCAACATTCAAAGAAGCACCGCGTTGCTTAGCATTTCCCAAACTTATACAGCTATGTTTCAGCGAAGTTTAGCAAGGAGAAAACAGGAGTGGCTGTAAACCATGTTTAATTAGTGCTTAGCACCGTGCAACTTTTTCAAATGTAACAAATATGTTTTTACATTATACCACCCTTTAAGTCAGCTGACACATTTCCTCAGCAATAAATGTATAAAAAAAGGTACAACTGCTGGGGACTCAAACTACAACACTCTAAGCTGTGACTGTACCTATTCAGCTACATGGATAGTATGAAAAGTAGTATATATTCACATATACTACTCAGTTACCTGTTAGCATTGCTGAGCACCATGCTGCACAGCACAAATGGCCATTCATAATATAAAAACATGGTAGACAACAGCACATAAGTGATTACATCCGGTTTCTATGTTTAGATGTCTGGCAAATGTCACATGTGCATGTGTAAGTGCAGCACGGCATTTCTGCACTCTGCACTGCTCAGATGAGCATTCAAAGAAACCAAAATAAATAATTAATTACATCCAGTGTCTATTTTTAGATGTCTGGCAGGTGTCAGGTGTATATGTGTAAGCACAGCTCAGCATTGTTGCACTCCGCACCGCACCGTGCAAACACGCATTAAAAGGGAAAAAAATTACAATGCACACATATTTCCAAACTACCAGGATACATTACAGGTATGCACATTATCCTGTATATAACATCTGTCTAGGACTTTCCTGGACAATCCACATCCACAGGACACTACACTGCTGCCTGCACAGATTCAATATCCATGTTATTGTGATCTCCCTCAGCAGCATGCCATGATTACTATGCATGGCGCACTGCTGATGGGGATCCATGGCTGTGTATACTAGTGCATTCTGTGTAGGCTCTACATGGAGCCTACATGGATTTTATTGAATCCTGGGGTTTGTGGTGCTAAAGTGCTTCAGCAGCCTATACTTCTGACACAACAGTGTTTTTTTTTATTTTTATTCATTGGCACTTGACCACTTGTTGGGAAATTTGTTCCAGTTTTGTGGCTTTATTGTTTGGTTTTACTGGATTTCCTGATGGTGTGTAGTTCAGAATATGAGCTGCATAATTTTACATTGCACATGATTCCAGATAGCTTAGCCAAGACAGGACTTTACAAGATTTATTGGCTCTTTTTTGTGTGACATGCAAAAGTCTTTAAGTGGGTTAATGGATCCTAAGGATTCTAATACTGCTACAAGATCTGAAAGACCTGGGGGGGGGGGTTCCAACTCTTTCTTTAGTGGAGAGACTCTTACTGAAGTTCAGTGGAATATTCAAACTCCTGATAATGGAATTAACCCATGCTTTGAAAGTGTAGCAGGAGTTTTACAATATAACTATGATCCGTTTGCAACTACCCATGATTGGTGTGATAGAGACCTTATTAGATCCAATATCAAAGCCCAACTAAATTAATTGGAAAAGTATTTAAAGAAATTTCAGGTTTTGTCATTGGAAAATAAATACTTTGAACAATGTATTAAATTTAGAATTGCTCCCAAGGAGTTACATCTAGTGAAAATCCCAAATGGTGTTAACAATAAAGATTCATTTTTTTCAAGAACAATTTTTTTTTAATAATGCTGGACTGGAGTTTTTAAGACTATTAATAAAAAAACAACTGTCTCACTCTTGAAAAGCTGAGAAACATTATTGAAAAAGAGGATGAGAATTTGAAGGCACTGTTATTTAACCAACCAGGTCTGCAGAGTGATTACAACAATATACTCCTAGTGAGTGATCATTACAAAAAACTGTAGTTTTACGCAAACAGAAAAAGCTTACCAGAACTTTGGCAGAATATGAGTCAAAGACAGCATATGCATTTAACTTTAAGAGAAATCAAAAGACTTTTCATTCCAATATGCATCCCAATATTAATTTCTCTAAGGAGACCTATTTTAATAAAAATTCAAACAATGATAGCCCTTTAAATCCAGTGGAAAAGCGTAATGACATCACTAGGATAGGACCAGCAGTTAGACAACTAGATGCCGATGAAAATGGAGCCTTTGGTTTTGACAATATACCGAAAGACTTCCTCAAGATCTCTTCATGTCCCTGAGTAACAGATCTTTATTTAAGGACAATATTTCTGAGATTTCAAAAAACTTCGGTTGAGGGAGAGGAAGGAGCTACAACAATCACAGCAGAAACAGGAGCCAAGGAAGGAAACGTTAAAGACATTTGAACAAACTGTGAATGTTCATTTGAAGATCGTTAATCTTTTGGACCATTGGTTTAATGTTTTTCATCTTAGAGTGTTAAAACTGGGGATGAATTTCATTCCCAGTCACAGGGCAAATCTAAGTAAGACCATCCTGGAACTAGTTTTTCACCCGAAAACGTAATTTAAATTATTTACTTAAAGACGGGTACTTTAGAAATGGTTGTTTTAGTAAACTGACTATATACAATCATGCTTTACAACACACTTTAAAAAAGTTTGAACGTTTTTTTGAAAAAGGTATCAGGGAAGCATTGAAAGACAGAAATTGCAAACTGTATTATAATTTAAATGACAATGAAAGGAAAGCCTTGAAAGAGTTTATAAGTTTAAAACATCTTAGATTTATGAAAGCAGACAAGGGGGGAGCTTTGGTAATTAAGAATGATGAAACTTATATTAAAGCCATGGAAGTATTTTAGCTAACAAAGGTGACTATTTAGAAATTACTTTACCTGAAGTACAAAAAAAGTTTTAGATACATTCACAATTGTCTTTATGATTTTATGATGAATGGAGATACAAATTTTGAACTATATAATTTTTTTTTGTTGGTGGAACATCCCAAGATAGGTGTACTTTTTGTGATACCTAAAATACACAAAAATTCCATATTCCCCATTAGATGGATAGTGTCTGTGCTAAATGGAAGCACTAAAGGAATATCATTGTTTTTGGATTCTATTTTAAATTTGATAGTTCAATGACTTCCTTCATATATCAGGGATTCATGGGACCTTTAGATACTATTAAAGTCTTTAATGACAATTATGAATATCAAGAAGGTAGCAATTATTTGTTAACAGTAGATGTAATATCTTATTTTGCATGGATGTGTTTAAACAGATATACTAACATAGACTATAGAACCATTAATTTTTATTGTGCACTACTGGAGATCTTGTTAGAAAAATATTTTTTTTTCTTGTTTAATAAGAAATATTATAAGCAAAGAAAGTGTGTGGTGATGGGTTCAACTGTAGCTCCAACTTTTGCGAGCCTGATGATAGGATGGTAGGAGATGGAAGTTTTACCTAACATTAAACATTCAAAAGATAGTCTTCTATCGAAGATTTGCTGATGATTTTTTTTTTTATTTTTCATGATGAGACAAATGATTTTTTCAGTTTTATTGATAGTTTGAACCTCAGTTCCAGTTTTTTTTAAATTTGCTAAGGGTGACCAGGGTAATTCAGTCAATTTTTTAGATGTAATGTTGAATTGGGATTCTACGACAAAGAATTCTGTGAATAAAATTTATCATAAAGCACTTTTTTGAACTGCAACCTCCATTATCAAAGTAATCACCCAGCTTTTGTTAAGAACAATATTCCATATAGGCAATTTATAAGGGCCTCAAGGATGACTACCTTAGATGGTGATTTTGAAGATGAAATTTCATTCATAATATCTTTGTTTAAAGTGAGAGAGGATGTAAATTGAATATGTTAGAAAATTCAGCCCAGGAGATTAAAAGATCGGAAAAATTCCAAACAATTTTAATAAAAGATATTTCATATATGATACCCTGTTGTATATTAGATATGTCTATTGAGAGTTTTAGCATCAAAAACATTATTTCTAACAAATGGAAAATTATTAGGCATAGCAGTGACTTAGTTAATGTTGTTGGAAGTTATCCCACTTTTGTTTTTAAAAAAAATTGCAACATTAACTATCTGCTACAACATGAAAATACTAAGGTTTCTATACCTTCCACAAACAAAGGTTTTCAAACTTATAAATGTAATTCTTGTACTGTTTGCAGATATTTATATATATATATATAAATATATATATATATATATATATATATATATATATATATATAAAATATATATATATATATATATATATATATATATATATATATATATAAATATATATATATATATATATATATATATATATATATATATATATATATATATATATATATATATATATATATATATATATATATATATATATATAAATATATATATATATATATATATATATATATATATGAATATATATATATATATATATATATATATATAGGATCTAGGACATTTGCTCGAGTGAGCAAAAGTCCGAATCCATATCCACCAAACACACTTTAACAAAAGTGCTTTAACCAAAACAGCGCTTTCGTTAAAGCATGTTCGTAAAAAAAAAAAAAAAAAAAAAAAAAACATTACACTAATGTTTTAGCAGGGGGGATTTGCCCCCCTGCACCCCATGTGGGGGGCTGTGCCGCCCATACTCCCTACTTAATTATTCTACCTCCGAGACCGCACTACAGTGAAGAAATGGGAATTTTCCCTTATCCTCACTATAGTATGGCCTCGGCAACATGCATACTTATGGGAAAGTGCTTTTTGATGAAAAGCACGTTCGCGTAAGTATGCCCGGCTGTTTTGGTTTCGGACGTCCGGGACCCATATATATATATATATATATATATATATATATATATATATACATATAAGCCTATGTAATGTTAGAGCATTTTCAATATACTATTAAGATACCAGGCATATTTAACTGTCAGTCCACGGACGTTATTTATACTGCTATGTGCTCTGGCTGTTCCTGTGATTATATAGGGATAACCACTAGAATCCTGACCACTAGAGTAAAAGAACATATTTATGATATTAAAGTGAAAGACATCAACAGCACCTTATACAGACATACAACCTTTTGTGACAAGAACAAAAAAAAATGTTTGCTCTATTAGAACAAATGCCAAGGTACATGAGAGGTAGAAATTACAAAAATTACATTGAACGAAAAGAAACTGAATGGCAAATTGGACTAGGTGCTTATTAACTGCCTGGCTTAAATGGAATGGTTAATATTAAATGTTTCCTTAGTGAATGCAGACTTACAGTTAAATAAAGAGTTAAGAATGCACTTTGTTAATTAAATGATTTTTAATGAAGATTGTTAATTGATTTTAACAGATGATTTGGTTAGTTGTGGTATTTTAAAGTGTATTTAAGGTGAGTTTTAGAGTCTTGTAATTATTTCTGAAGAAGTCATTTCTGTTTGATGAAAGCATGTAAAAAAAGTTTTTGTGACGCTAAAGTGCCTCCGCAGCCTATACTTTTAACACAACAGCATTTTTTTTATTGGCTTTATAACTTCTTGTTGGGAAATTTGTTCCAGTTTTGTGGCCTGATAAAAAAATAATAGCCATTGGACTGTATTTCAATGTCTTGCTGTCAGGCAAATGTACTGCCCCTTCCTTAAAAGTCATAGCGATGATCCATTCATTATAATGAAGTCAGTGTCAAGGTATGTGTGTAGATGTGTATACATTTCAGTAGGGTTTGAATGAGGCTGCAGTGTGTGTGTGTGTGTGTGTGTGTGTGTGTGTGTGTGTGTACATGTGTACATTTAAGTGTTATCTTTATTAATGTGATGCATAGGCTCTTTGGGGGGGAACACTAGCACAGTCTTATATATGCACAAGATTAAATTCTAAATCTCTTCATATTTTTACTTTCAGTCATATTAGTCTTAGCTTATTTTCTATGATCACTCTGCTCCATAATTTTCAAAGCTGAGCATTTTAAATACATGAAAGAATCACTTCTTCGGCAAGAGTGGCATTTATGTGCATTAATACATAATAGCAAATATTCATATGCACAAAGAAAAAGAATTGTTCACAATTTTTACACATCAGTCTCATACATCATAAGTATTCATAGTTGTCAGCTAATTTCCAAAACATTTGATTAATCAGCATGAACCATTCCTTCATATAAATTTTCTTGTTTCCGTGCAAATAGAATTTCTTTAGTCAGCACATACTGTTTTGTCTTGTTACCAGACAGACTCATCTGACTTCTACATTTTTCATGATTCATTGTTTTTTTTAAATTTGTTCAGTTACATTCTTTTTTTTCATCCAATGTCAGTAGCACAACAGGCACCACAGTCACCTTTGACCTTTCAAGACTTGAAAAAGCCCAGCACTACGGCAGGGTGAAAGCGCTTGTATTTATTGTAGAATAAATTATTTGCAGCTCTTTGGTGTGTCCAGACCATTTTTTATTTTTTAATATGTAGTTTGTCTAACTGCTGTGGGAATGCTCCCACAAGCCAAACAGCAGAACACATTTTAAAGTCACATTACCTACTTACTAGAACCAGCATGATACAATAGGGTCTATATCATTTAATCAAAATTCACTTTGTTGAAGCCCTCTTCATCGAACATCTTTTCATCAAAGTCTCAAATCAGAGAATGGACTTTTAATCAATGTTTTTCCCAGAGAAAACCAGTGGTTGGCCACCATATGGAATTTGCCCTTTTCCCCACTGTAGTGCAAAATCAAAGTTGGTATATTTAGTTGGGGGGTGGGGGGGTGAAGCCCTTACCTGAATTGAATATGTTTTAAGTTTATTGATTTTTCTGCGGTTACTTGGGTGGGCTACTGTTGGTTTTCCCTGGGGAAACAATTTGACTAAAAGTCTATTCACTGATTTGAGACTTCAATGCAAAGGTGTTTGACAAAGAGGGGGTTGATAAAGTGAATTTCGATTAAATGGTATGACCCATTACAGTACATAGTGTATGAAGAGTTTTACAGGCATTGACTTTGAAAGTCTGACACATTGTGTATACTGATTTTCCATTAAGGTAGGTATATGGCTTCTTTTAAGGGTTCATGAATGCATCATCTGTATATAGTATATCTATACAGAGTTATCTTTATATCAGAAGTAAAAATCTTATATAGCTCTCCAACATTACATATGGAATTATGTAATGACAAAAAATACCTGTTCTGACTTGTGCTCTTGGTTGACAAGTATATGTGAATGAATGCCCAAGCATATATAACCCTATGAATGTAAGACTAACATATGCATATGCACTGAATGTAGGGGTATACTCCAGTCTGACCCTGATAGACTAGAATGTTGAAATACAGTCATTTTTCAGGAAGGGCATGTGCCTGATATCTTTTCTGAGTGGGGAATGAAAAATATTTTCAGAATATACTTCCAGGATATATCTATACCGCTTTGTTGTTACATCAAAAGTGAAATCATATGTATTTTTCCTGGAAAAAGAATTTGACCTTGGAAATATGTCAAGAGTAAAACTCTCAGTGTTGACTCTGGCAATGTGGTAAGGTCGGATTCAACATGGAGCTTCATTTAAAATCATGAAGTCTATAATAGTGGACTTAGATGCATTTTAACTCTGAAAGCAGGGTAAAAGATGACCTTTTATATTTTGATATTGAATACAGCATTTTGCAACACTGACAGTGATGGACTGATATACTGAATTATGTGCCAGAATATCTCTGTACTGAGATGCCATTTATCATAAATAAAAATCACATACAATTCTCCAGAAATGAGAACATTTGGTCATTGGCAATATGCTATGGAAAAACTCTCTGGACTAATGCAGGCACTGTCTATATTTAAATCCTGAAGGACAGAATAGCAGCCTTAGGTACATTTTGTACTTGTGTGTTCGGGTACAGTTTCCTGAACGCTCTCTAGGGACTGTGAAAGGTAAACAGACCAATGACATTCTACATGTTGGAGCTGAAGCACATTTTTTACAGATATTTGGCAATAACATCTGGATGGGTATATGACTTTTCTTCAGGATGCGGTCCTGTTGACATATATTAAAAACAGAAAAATAAGTTCTAAAATTCTGTCATCTGAATCCTTATTAGATGGTGGCAGATGTTTAAATAAAATGGAATGAAACTTGTCAGCTTGTTTAGAAATGACCTAATTTGTAATCTCTTTCAATCTATTTAGACAGTAACTTTTGTCTACAAAAAGACTAACTTTTTTTTTTTTTTTTTGTTGCAAGAAAATCATTAGTACTCAGTGGGTTTACTATCAATTGAAAACTGCACTTGATAGAAAATCAAATATTTGAAAGAATTTGACTGAAAAGCAATTGACTGAAATCCCATTTGTCTGAAAACCCAGATGTGTGAAATCCATTTCACTCAATCACAAATCACTGAAAATATGCAACATAAGAAAACTCAACTTAAAATAATGGTTTTGCAGGGGGCACAACCCCTATGCACATTCCCCTTAATTATATATACTAACTCCACAGTTGCACAACCTCTGGAGAAAAGAAAAACACCATACACAGTTAATTAGGATTGATGCACAAACACAAACACAAGCATCTATAACTTTGCTGGGTGTGACATGACAGGGACATTGCCAGTCCACACATAATCTTTCAGACTCACTTTCCTAGCAAACCATATCCACAGAAATGGCACCATCACACACTATCCCCCGGATTTACTAATCTTCTGTGCAGGACTAGCTTAGTCCTGCACGGAAACGGACGTTTATGATTAGGATGGCAGCACAACATGCATATTAATGAGGTGAGCTGCCTGAGCTCCTAATCTTCTATGGAGCATGTAAGAGTGCAGGGGGTGTGTCTTAGAAAAGAGCTCTTAGAATATACATGCCCCCACAATGAAGAACAGCAGAAAGGCCTAAGAAATGAGCGAGACCACTCATAGGTGTCCGCATATCCCCACCAACATTCCCCCTGGTGTACAACAGCAAGTAAATACAAATAAAATGAACAAACTTTTGTTTTATTTTTTAAAAATCTGATTAAAGCTAACCGTACATGTGCGGGTGTGCCCATCACTTAGCTATGGTTAATGCAGCTTAAATGGCTGAAGAGGATAACAAGGAAGATATATGCCAGTAAAGCAGCATAGCAGTAGTATAGTGGGCAGAGCATTCACCTTCCAAGCAGGCATTCCCAGTTCAAGTCCCACTACAGCACATTCCATTTAACATGGCAAAGCACGTTATGACCAATATTTTTGTTGTATAACCCACTAAATAACATATATTTATGAACTGGAGTACTACAGTAAATGCACATGTGAGGTGTCAGCATCATAATGAATAAAGCACTAGTAAGCAGGTTTAAGCACCAATAAGAAGAAGTAAGCATATTTAAGCACTAGTAAGCGAGTTTAAGCCCGTTTGTGTGGGGGTAAGCAGTGCACACACAGGTTACGCAATTTTGAAGCTAGCTCTCTGTAAGCATATGTAACTGGAGGTTAGCATTGCTTACCCTCTTGCAAACCCACTTACAAATGCTCAAAAGTGCCTTAATCACTCTGTATCCAATGACCCTTGTTCTGCCCAGCAACAAAACAAACAGCCTTGCAGGTCTTGAACCCAGGACCCTATACACTATAATCACAATAGTTAACCACCAAGCCACCACAGCAGTACAGAAGAATGAGGTATCAGCAAACAAGTCTTCACTATAGTAAAACCAAACTGAACCCGTGGACATATGTTCCATGACCCAATACATAACATAAATATGTGAACTGGAGTACAGCAGTAAGCCCAGAAGTGAGGTGTAATTGTAATAGAGTGTTGAAGTCCCCATTAAAACACAAGGACCCCATACATTGTATGTAAACATGAATCATGGATACCAGGCATACATTTAAGGTGTAATGAATAATAAATCAATGCCAAAAAGGAAATATAATGCACAGTCAAATGTAAGCAACGCTAAGCATTGCACAGGCCAGCTTAGGAGGTGTAAGCAATGTGTAGGCCAGCTAACACTGTGCCCAGTATTATATCCTTTTAAACAATGCCAACCTTAGGTAAGCAGGTTTGCCTATAGCTTAGCCTTTTCAAAACTGGCCAATCACAAAAAAGTGCGGTAAATCATCCCTACTTAAACCCAAGAGGTGGGAATACATCTCATAACTGGTTGTAGCTTCCCTTGCAGGCACTATGTCAGGAAGGGGAGAGGGTGTGCGCTTTCGGGCACAGCACTGGTGCATCCAGGAGTACAGAGTCATAGCAGGACTCCTTGTCAAAGACTATGAACAGAGACTGCTGCAGGGCCCGTACCAGGGTCCCCAATATAAGGCGGGAGCCTGGGACCGTCTCATCCATGACCTCACCAGTGCCACTGGCATACCCCAAACTGGTGAGGAGGTCAGGCATCACTATGCTGACCTAAAGCGGCATAAGGGGGACCAGTAGACAAGTGGATCCAAGAGGCTAGAATGGCAGGGTATGTACCAGCTGTGTGTAAGTATCACTCCACTATGTGTGTATTAATTGCCAGCTCATGTAAATCATGGATAGATATAGCTAAATATTCCTCTTATGTCCTCCACAGCTGCAAGTGAGAGGGCTGTGAACCAGAAGGCCCATGGAAGTTGCCTGGAAAGGTTGCGGCATGAGGCAGGTCAGTAATACTCTTGCATTTACTATCATAGGAAATAAATCTAAAAGTATTAGTAAATTAATTGCCTGTAAAAACCTGTATTGTTTAAGGCAAGTACTGCATACACTGGATAATATGGCACGAAGAGTCTCATATAGTGTGTATGCAAATAAAAGCATAATAACCTGACAATAAAGGTTTAACTGCTGGACTGCATGTGTATACTCTGGTATCATATGGCAATGTAGATTTGCAATCATGTAATAGTACTGTTGTATTAAGCACTGTTACCTACACTGTGCACCATAAATAGAATGTGTAGGGATGCCTGTATATGACTGGTGTAATCCCCAGAGGCCATTTAGTACAACTGAGAGACAATAGACAGAAAACAGGGAAAATGCAGACAACAAAACCCAAATAGCACATGCAACTGAGATGTGAACTGTAGTTTTTTCAGCACACAGCCATGGTTTGAATCCTGCCAGTGATAGTAGTCTGCATACAGAATCATACCACACAACTATACAGATATGTCCAGAATGTCCAGTAAAGTGGCCCATATCTGTTGCCTGTCAACCTGTACGCCTGGGAAATCAGTGGGATGATCCCAGATGTATATGCAGAAAACAGGAAATACAACTGATTGACACACATCTATGAGAACAAAGCTGGCACACTAGCACCTCCCCAAAACCTTATGAGATTAAGAAGCCATGTATGTTTCATTTACACCCCCATCTTGTCAAGCAGTGGCCAGATTGTGTACAGTAACAGAGTGAGATGTGTGTGCATAATAGTAATGTGGAATCTGGTACTGTGTGTAGCAACAATCAGGTAGTGCTAACAAACATTTCTCCCACAGGTCTGTCAGATACCAACACTGTGCCCAGGAATACAAGAATGATACACTGTACTAGTACTGTTTACATTGGTATTGTATGACATTGTGAGTGATGTAGTTGCTCTGATTAATGAGGTATTACTCGTGACTGTCACCCACACTGTCCTACAAAATATAATTGTCTAGGAAATCTGTATAAGAGTGCTGTAATACAAGGTCAGAATGCAAAAGCACAAGAGAATTATAAGACAGAAAAAAGATAGGAGATACACAGCAATATCTATATAGCACACACAACTCTGATGGACAGTGTTTAAGTTGTAGCAGACACAGTCATGGTCTGAATCCTGGGAGTGGAAGTAGGCTGCATACAGAATCATACCCCACAACTGTACAGATGAGACCAGAATGTCCAGTATATGGGCCCATATCTGCTGCATGTCCCCCTGTCCCCGTGGTACATCTGTGGGATGATCCCAGATGTTTAGCCAGCAAATAGGGAATACAAGTGATTGTCCAACATCTATGTGAACAAACCAGTCAGTGTAGCAACTCCCAAAACTGTTAGGAGAGTAATAAGCCAAGTATGGACTATCTACACCCCCATGTTGTCAAGCTGTGACCAGAGTGTGTACAGTCACAGAGTGATATGTATGTGCATAATACTAATGTGTAATCTGGAACTTTGTGTGGCAACATTCAGGTAGTGCTAACAAACATTGCTCCCACATGTAAGTCGGATATGAACACAGTGCTGAGAAATAAAAAAACATTATAGCCTGTACTGGTACTGTTTACTCTGGTATTTCAGGGAACTGTGAGTGTTGCAGTTTCTCTGAATAATAAAGTATCACTGATCACTATCACCCACACTGTGCTACATAATATAACTGTGTAGGAAAGCATATATATGTGTGTGAAGTCACTAATGGTTGAAGAGGGCAATATTCTAGATATGTCTCGGTACATCTGCATGTGGTCAACACATGGCCAGAGTCCGTGCAGAAAGAGTTGGATAGTCATGTGCACAACATCAACCTGGAATCTGGGAGTATGTGTAGAAACAGTTAGTGTTAACATACATTCCCTCCACAGGGTATACCAAATAAGAGGGTATACTGCAGCTAAAACCAGATCGTGTATAATGATGACAACAGCCATATCACTGTCCAAACTAAGGCTATAGGGTAGTGTAATAAGACTTGTAAGGTACAGATAATAGCACTAACTAGGAAAGTAATGTGGACTACAGGAATATACTAGTTGTTAATTGACATCTTTCTTCCCCCACACCATATCTCCAACAATAAACAACATACCCACCATAACCGGTATGTAATGACTCTAATGTTCTGATAATGCCCTATTGTTTGATAAATATTTTAATTGTTCCCATGCATGTGCTATATTGAATTATTCCAACATTGGTGGCATAGTGCCATCAATGTACCTGCATGCTGTTCTTAATACCACTGTGGGCTCATATATGCATGTGTTCTGTTTGCTATGCAACTGTTCCGTATCAGGTGTCTGGGTTAATGGGAATATCTATGCATGCTGTTATATCTAGCCCTGGAATGTGTTGACTATTACTAACTCACATAAGATGACAAACTCTAAACACTATAGCACATTTGGGAAAGCCGGTCCCAGTGGATCCACCTGTCCCACCTCAGCTGGCCGTGGCACCAAGCACCAGCATGGCCTAGGACATCCCTGTCCATTGGTCCTGCACCACCTTCGGGTGGAACTACCTCGGGGATGGGGCTTGCCTCTGTCAACCGTCGCCAGGTCCAGGTTGTGGTGCATAGCTTGGTGATCTGCTATGCCAGCTCGAGGGCCGTGGGTCATGACTAGAGGGTCAGGCTGGCCCTGTGACTCAGTCCCCAGCACAGCTACTTTTGGGGCTGTGAAGGTGCAGTGATGAATGCCCATGGGTGGGGACCTCAGTCACACTGTTTTCACTAGGGGGGTCATGGGCTTCCGATTTCTCAACACCCCTCCCCATCAAGGTGTTTACCCCCACATGTGTCACATACCTCCCCTGTATGCATCTTGTTTGTCTTGTCTGTTAACCTACCCAACTTACCTCCACAAATATACCTACTATCCCTCCCCAACATCCCACTCTCACCTGAAAAAATAAAAAATAAAAAAAGGGCAATCTGTTCCAAAAAAAAAATCTCGCCCCATACATAGCTGTCCATTTCACACATGTGTCCACTGGACACATGTAATCAGGTCGAATTGGCATCACAACTTATTATTGTTGTCCTCATCCCTCTCCCAGGGGTTTGAGTGTCCAAATCTACCTCCAAATTCAGTGTATATGCACAGCTGTTGCTGTAGAAGAAATGGGCAGCTATGGACCTTCTCCACACCCTTCCTGCACATCCCTAGCTATTTTCCCTACTGTCTTTCCCTCTTTGTGCCCCTTTTTCACCACTTTCCTATCAACCCTTTTTTTCTTTTCCTTTAAAGAAATTAGCATGAGGTAAGCACTTTTAAGCAGTAGTAAGGGGACTTATGCCTGTTTGCATGGGGGTAAGCAATGCCTACACAGGTTAAGCAATTTAGAAGCTAACTGAGTATAAGGAACTGTAACCAGAAGTTAGCAGTGCTTACCTCCACGCAAACCCGCTTACAACTGCTCAAAAGTGCCTTAATCACTCTGAATCCAACTGCCCTTGTTCTGCCCAGCAACAAAATAAACAACCTCTGCAAGGCTCAAACCCAGGACCCTAAAGACCATAGGCAAAGTGATTTACCACTAAGCCATGTCAGATATACATAACCCTCATGTTTTTACAAACATATCATCCAGCCCAGTCATTCAACAGTACAGGGAATGTATTCCAACATGTAGATGTATGTGTGTGTGTGTATATATTAATATCTAAACAGATAAAACATATCTATATATGTAGATATATATATATATATATATATATATATATATATATATATATATATATATATATATATATATATATATATATATATATATATATATATATATATATAGGATCCATACAGTTCCCCGACTGCACTTTCCACCAAAACCTTAATCGACGAACATACTTAACCGAAAGTGCTGTTCACTGAAGCAGCACTTTTGGGTAAGTATGCTTGTTGTGCTGGTCGTAGTACAGTGCAGATAAGGGAAAATGCCCTTTTCCCCACTGTAGTGCGACCTCAGAATGAGAATATTAATGTTGGGGGGTGTGGGGGGGTTTGCAGGGGGGCTTTCCACCTGTATAGCAGTAGATTTATTTTTTTTTAACATACTTTAACGAAAGCGCCTTTTCGGTGAAAGTGCTTTTGTTAAAGTGTGTTCGATAATTATGGATTCAGACTTTTGAGCTTTCGATCAAAAGTCCTAGATCCATTTATAATATATATATATATATATATATATATATATATATATATATATACATATATATATATATATATATATATATATATATAAACATATATACATACAAATCCATAATTTATAGATATATATGTCTACATCTATATATATATATATATATATATATATATATATATATATATATATAGGTATATGTGAACATACATCTGTAGATAACAATGGGAAGATAAAAACATATATGTCCACATGCACCGTTAATGGGGTTGAGAGGCCCCAATCAACATATGTCTTATACAAGTAGTTATAGCCCCCCCCACTGCCAAACATGTCTGCCTTGCAATATTCTACCAACTGTTGCAGATCCCATAATCAGGCCCTTACATGACATGGGCACAAGATGTTTACAATACTCCATCCCACCTGTATGATGCCAGGCTGGTATCAGTAGCATATCATGCAGTACAGTCTGGTTCCCATAGGGAATATATAATGTGGAAGCTATCAACATCCCTAAGATACATATACACAGACACATATTTTGCAGATACAGATATACATAATTTTTGTTTTTGTTCTCACGGAGCTTATCTCCTCAGGCCTCTACTGTAAATGGACATGTATGCAGTTAGACTAGACCAGTCAACAAATGTAAAATAAAATAAAATAAATACATATATATATATATATATATATATATATATATATATATATATATATACATATATATGTAACTACACATACACATGCAGAGATATGTATACTAAGATACATATGTAGAAGATGCACACAATATGGAACTTCCGTTATGCCTACAGTTACCACCTTAACAACTGGACACTGTATGAGACACCCATACAAATGACAACCGTTGCCTGCAACATATACCCACAGAGAGGTCAAAGGATATAACACCACACATAGGTTTACATAAATGGGGAAGCTTTATTTGTGTACTATTAAAGTTGTATATGCCATGTCACATAGCTGTTTAGACACTGACATCCATATAAACAGAGTAATGCAACCGTGAAACAGTTGTACTAATACAGTAGTCTGGAAAGGTTTACAAATGGTGCTGTCCAGGCCAAGGCCTTCAAGTAATACAATAGTAAAGACAGACTGAGCCACAGGATACCAAACAATCAACAGTAAGTAATGCAGATGTATAGTTCAGCAGCCTCTATCTACATTCTGTACACAATCTTAGGGGGTAAAGAACTCAGTTGGCACAATGGGATGTAACTATTACATAACAAGGCATAACTGGCACCACCACAAGCACACTGACAGACAGAACAGTATGTATGGCAGGAGGCAATAGGCTTGCATTTACCCAAGGTGGATTGTATGGTAATGTACATCCAGATACCTTAAGGCAGCGTAGACATCTTGTGTGTGGGTGATCACATCTGCTTTTATCATGTGAGCCATTCGCTACTGACAGACATCCTAAGGACATCATAGGACAGTACCACTGCTAGCACATAATGCTCCTGTGGAATACAACAGAGATATTGGGCAATATATGTGGACAGCCTGACACACTCTGGACAGTCCAGAGGTATACACAGAACCCCTTAGTGCAAGACATGTGGACCAAGCCTGACAATGTGGATGTTAACAGCCATGTAGATGGGTATAACACGTAACTACTGTTACATATTTGCCCCCATGTGTTAAGCATTCACACACCCCTGTCTGTCCTGACACATGATAACCGCTGGTACAGAGGTGCCATGGCCACATACTAGCCACTAGATATTGACATACATCTGTACAACATCCCACTGCTCCGTTTGACATACATGAGTGTTATGGTGGCCTGGCAGCAGTACATCTGGCAAGTATCTGGACATGACATCTCACTGGGTAAGTACACTAAGCTGCTAGGCATGTAACAGTGCACTGTGCAGGCTACTGGCAGACTGGCTCAACACTGGTCTACATTTCCTATGGGGGAATGCACATGTACCAGCATGTATAGCAGGCTCTACAGGCATGTCACAGTACAGAGTATGATACACCTGTATGAAAGTGCATAACCGCAATCAATGTGAACACAGCCACAGCCACATATGGTAAGCTAGTGTAATATTACAGTTTATGGACTATCTGTGCAACATCATCATCATATGAGCCACTCACACACTAACCCTACATATACTGGGCCACTCCACAGTGTTGTCCAAAGCCTGTCTGTTGTATGGGACATGTGTGTGTATGACCCTACAAACGTGTAAGCCGATAGGGTAACATACAGTGGAGCAACATGTAACATCAGATAGAACAGGACAATGAACAATGACATCTACCACAGTCTGTACACAGGCCAAAGTACATATGTACAATACACACAGTGTCAAAAATCACTATGAGTACACAGACCTCAATACTGAACACACAACCACAGAATGTCCAAGTTATGTCATAAATTGTAACCCCTACTACACATAACATGAGTAGCAGTCTGATAGCTCACTGGCTTGTTATCAGATATGATGCTAGTAAATATGGTGTACAGCACATATGCACCTCTTACTGCATGACATATATACATATGTTGACAGAGTTGTGGCTGGAGGCATATACATAGGGCTTATATTAACATGTTGCTGTGATACCCTCATACATTTACTGTTGTAACAGAGTTTGTTGCAACATATGTCCTATGAGGGATATGAAGTCAGTAACTCTCACAGCTGTCACCATCTACAGACTGCAATCTTCACACTACCTTCTGCAGTTCACAGACAGGTGCTCTGTGGGTAACACATGAAACAAAAGGCACCACACACTGCTCAGTCTGCAGAAGACCCAACAGACGGGGGTTTCCTCATAAACATAGCACTGACATGTCAGTTATTAAAACATGTAGGACAGCCATATCCACACACACCCTGTTAAACCAGCATTACTCCAAATGCAGTATAGCAGCACTTACAGTCTGTAGTCAGGTCAGACACATCACCTTCCTGTGTGTTGCCCTGTTTCCACAGTGTATGTTGTTAGAGGTAGATCCCCAATCCATCTGAGATGCTGTTTGCCAAACAACGAATCGAGTTCCTGCTCACAGTGAATGTAAAGGCCCAACACCAACATGATGTTCCTAGATATTGAAGTGTGTTTGCATGCAATTGGCTATGGGAATGTTATCACAGCTGTTTCGCATGCAATCAGCTAGTGGAGGGCTGCTATTCATGCATATGCCATCAGCTGATCATGAGCAACACTTAAAATGCACATGCTGCTGCCTAAGCACAGCATGTGTAAGTCTCCACATCCACCAGAGATGGAGTGAGAGAGGCAGACAGAGGCAAAGAAGAGTCATGGATGGGTGGGAGAGTAAACCATAAGCATGTTTGTGTCATACACCTACCAGTACAGGATATCAAACCCCTGACAACTATGTAGTGCTATCACATGTCTATGCAGTTATTGGATGCACCACATAGGTTACACGTTGAGGAGCCCTCAAAACGTATATGTGATGGTGAGTGACATTTGTAACAGGGATATGGTAGCTATATGGTAGGTGTAGTACATGTGCCTGTCCACATGAACAGGTGCCAGTGTCAACACAGCCATACTTTCACAGGGACACACACAAACTGACACACTTGGCAGGGCCAGGAATACAAATCATCACTAGTGAGATTGTCAAAACACATTACTGTGCAGGTATCACATGCACCACAAGAGTCATACACAGGTTATATGGGCAAAGGGTATGTGGAGGTGTCTGACATAAGACAGCATGCTTCAGTATGCCAATGGGGGTTGTAGTGAGTGTGAATGTGGTCATACTCATCATATAACACAGACACAGATTTAGGGTGCCAGTACTGACATGCATGGGTGCATTGCTGCACAGGTGTGTCATGGTCGACTGTTCCAGATGGCTATACAAGGCTAGATGATGAGTATACCTTGGCATCAGGCCACATGACAATGGTCTTCATTGTGGCTCAGGGGTATAGTGTCTGGATCTGACCACACAGGTGGGTATTGTATTCACCATCCAGTCACCTGGGTGACTATTGCATGTGGCTAATGCTGTGCATTGCTTGCCATGTATGTGTTCCTTAGTCCATGACATGGACAGTGTCTTGGATGTGCACACCTCCCACATGCATGTACATTGACATGTGGAACTGTACCTGGGGTGTCTGGCCCATGTTGTGTGCACAGATTGTTATCGTCAGATTTGCCAGTCCTGGCCTTATGGGTGGAACTGTTAATGGATGGCAGGTTGACTCAGCACCTACATTGATAGCATGATATCGGTATTCCCTGGTGTCAGTGGCATCTGTCCATACAGGGCATGTTTTCAGGCATGGTATGTCCTTTGTGGGTCACATTTGAAGGCACCACACGTGTTGCAGGTGTCCAGTGGGGAACATGGGGAAGGTGTACTATCAGCATGTATGTGCCTATTGTAATGATCAGAACAGAACAGAACAGAACAAGAGGTCAAAGCTATGCCAAAATCCAACAAACGTAACCGAAGTAAAATCCAAATTGAAACGAAAAAACGTTGCTGGATACTGCTAGTTTTATCAAGCTAGCAGTATCCAGCAACGTTTTTTCGTTTCTATTGTAATGATGGTTGGGGTGCCATGCCCACTGTAGCCCACTGCAATCACACCATGGTTACTATCAGTGGGCAATATGCAGGGTACTACCAAAATAGCGGCTGTTGCCTAGGCAAGTGTGTGTGTGTGTGTGTGTGTGTGTGTGTGTGTGTGTGTGTGTGTGTGTATGAGACATGGGTTGAGAGTGTTAGCTGGGTAATACTAGGGTCGCTCTCTTTGTTCACCTGGCCTTGATGTCAAATGTAGGGGTATGGATATGCACCCCAGCATCTCGGCTATTTCACATTTGCTATCCCTGTACGGTGGACATTGTGATATATACTAGGGCCACCATATAAGAAATTTGCAAAACCCACTCCCCATTGACTGCAGTTGTTACACATTCACAGCCACCTCCACACAGGATATGGATTACAAGCACAGACACACACACACACACACACACACACACACACACACACACACATTGAGACACACAGACACACACACCTGTCATGTCTGGGATTAGAACTCCTACCTAACTAGTTTACTACACTACAGCACTACTTATAGGATGTGCCACAGAGATTATTGGAGTACTCCTTCCCCAAACATGTATTTTGCAGTGAATGACATCAGCAGGATCACCAAAGTAGGCCATTTGAAGTGTAGTGAGTGCAACTAGCCTAAAAAGCAATGCTTCCTACACAGACATCTGCAGTTATAGGACATGCCACAGAGATTACTGGGCTACAACCTTCCCAAAGGTGTATTTCAAGATGTATGACATCAGCAGCCTTGCCAAAGTAGGGCATTTGAATTGTAGGGAGTATGACTAGCCTAAAAAGCATTGCTCTCTACACAGACAGAGACAGACATACACTCAGTTGCCAAGTCTGTGATTAGAACTCCTACCTAACTATTTTATCACACTACAGCAGCATGCAGTTATAGGATGTGCCACAGAGATTACTGGGCTACAATCTTCCCAAAGGTGTATTTCACAATGGATGACCTCAGCAGGTTTGTCATAGTAGGGCTATGTGGAGGCCAGTGTGTGTGCATGGGCCATATCCCATTCATCTAGGGGTTGACACACCACATGCGGGCACACTCAGGGCCATATTCCACAGGTACGTGTATACAGCTGCTAGATGACTACTTCCTTGTACAGTTATGTTGCACAGCTAGCACTTGCACCACATAGTCAGTACTGCTGACAGATACCATTGGCTAGTATCTACAGTTAGTGGCATCTGAACCTCATGTGGTTGTAGACATTTGGCTGTGTGCTGGGCAGGACAAGACTGGATGGTTCCTTGTCACAGTCACTCTCTTCCATACATCTATGTACGTCTACTATTGGCTTACTATAGTGTGTTGTCCTTGGATATATGTCTGTATTCCTATCCACTGTGTATGCAAAGCATGAGTGGTGCATACTGAGGAGTGTCTGCACTAACATCAGCAACTGCCAGATATGTTTGGTCCACTGTTGTTTGCAGACATGGGCTTCATGTGTGTATGTGTGTGAGCATGCCCAGTATGCCCTTCTGTATTGCATGTGTGGATCGATTGCAGGTAGTTTGTACTCCAGTGCAGACCTTTGTGTTGTACACCTACAGGTAGAAAACTGTTTCTGCAGAGTATCCATCAATCATTTGGTAATATGGGGACAAATTATGCAGGGGATAGTGTGTACTGTAGGTGATTGTGTCTGTGCTGCTTCAGCTACATGGAACTGCTGTTAGCAGAGATATTCAGACATGTGTACTGTTATACACTGTGATGTTTTCTGTCCTCATGTACTGTCAAGTGGACATTCCTGCTCACGGTGATGTCTTAGGGGACAAGGGTGACTGCAGCTGTGTGCGGTATTGTGGGCAGACACCTACAGATTCATGGTAGATTATGCCATCCTGGAGGGGGTGCTGCAGACACTTGATGCTGGGTCTGTGTATTTGGTTCAGTACCTTGGTACAGTGCTGGCAGGGGATCCCATACATGTACATCCATCAACATGACAGTATAGCCTTATATTGCTATGGCAA
Organism: Protopterus annectens; assembly: GCF_019279795.1. Lineage (NCBI taxonomy): Eukaryota > Metazoa > Chordata > Ceratodontiformes > Protopteridae > Protopterus > Protopterus annectens. Next base: position 1,572,843,029 of record NC_056737.1, read on the forward strand.
TACCTCATAGCTGTACAGATTCGCACAGGTTACCCAAAGGCAGGGGCCATGTGTCAGGACATTACCCCTATTGTGGAGTATGGGCAGGTATGCAGGCACCCATTTATGAGTTTACAGCCAGGGATAGTGTGTGCACACAGCTTTGTGTCAGACCTTGCACATTCCATGCTGCCCACACTCCCAGTTATTCTCTCCTCTTCCTTACATTATGCATACATTCTCTGATACTTTCCCTATGGTTATCACCCCATCATGGCTGTGTGTTGGTGTTGGTCGACATTTCATGCAGTGGGACATGGTGGACATGTTACTGTGGTTTGTCCACATGGCCTTGCATATGGCGTATGTGGAGTGTGTTGTGTTGTTAATTGGGTGTCCATGACATACAATGCATTGGCAGTATGTGTGAGACACAGGCCCTTGGCCGAGGCCTGTGGGCCATTAGCTGTTGACGCGGGCCAGATGTGGCAGGCTATTGCTGTCTGTCTGTCCTACAGTCTCAGACCACCATACAGTATATTCCCCTGGGGTGACAGGGTAGGTGTGCTAGGTGTTCATGCCAATACCTTCTATCAGTCTTGATCGGTGGTGTGGATGCTGGCAGGGTGCTACCTACAGCTGACGACACATGTGAATGGGACACCTGCACTGCATGCTGCATTCTTTCACTATTGCAATATATAGCTGGGGTCATATTGTACCCATTCCCCACAGCAGGGTTACAACAAGAGAGGTACCTGTGGGTGGTGTTTGCGTGAGCTGGGTGCATATGTGCTCTGGACACTACTTGCATCTGACACACAGATATGCATTGGGCATTCCAGTTATGTTTGCATGTGCAGCTACATCAGCTGTTTCCTAATACATCAGTCCTACCTCCTTTGTGATCTGTGAGTGTTTGGGCAGACAACACCGGTATCCCCTACTACAGGACCAGGTAATGTGATGCATACCTGTTTGTACTATTCCAAGGGTGTGTCCATTTCACAGTGACACAATATATACTGTATGTCTGGGGTACTTTCCCCTGTGTACTGCTTGTATATCTAGGCCAACAGCTATGCCATGTCAGTCTTTCAGACGATGACACATATTACCACCATACATTTGCAATGCTTTACTGCTAGCTTGTGCTATACTGGTGGGTATTGTGTTTGGCACTGTAGTTGTGAGGACTTGTCTCTGTCATCAGCGGTAGTGGGCAATGGCCACCAGGTCTTACCTCAACATGCATACATACCGACCACTCTCACACAATATGAAACACACACCAACCTAACACATACATATCTGCATATTGTGCAGATGCTACAACCTATCCTGCTACCTTGGTCACCTCTGTGCATCTGTGCTCCACTGGTATTATACCTATACATATATGTTGCTACATTTCTACATAGGGTTGTGGGGGGCACACCTGACTGTTACAACGTGTGTACATCTGATTGGGGGGCACACCAGACCATTACTACATGCATACGTAAGGATGGGAGAGCACACCTGACTGTTTCTACATTCCTACACAGGATTGTTTGGGGGGCACACCTGACTATTTCTACATTTCTACACAGGATTGGGGGGCACACCTGACTGTTTCTACCTTTCTACACAGGATTAGGGGGGCACACCTGACTGTTTCTGCATTTCTACACAGGATTGGGGGACACACCTGACTGTTTCTACATTTCTACATAAGGTCAGGGGGGCACACCTGACTGTTACTACATTTCTACACAGGATTGGGGGTGGGCACACCTGACTGTTATTACATTTATACATAGGATGGGTGGGGAACACCTGACATTCTTTATTCTAACCTATCATGCTGACTAAAGGCATATCAGTGTACTACAGGTCCTAGCATTGATTGACCTACATAATAGTTTCTGACTTCCTACCCTTCAGAACTAACATCCCACTGCCTGACCTGCTGTAGTCTGTCTGTGTAGGCCTGGGGGGGGGGGGTAGGTTACCCACAGGCATCATTCAAAGGCCATAGCACAGCCTTTGTTTGTGTTTGTCTACACCTGTCCTGCTGGCTGTGACTGTTGTTGGGCATGTGAACCCCCCTGACTGGCATGTGTGAGTCACTTACCTTGTGGTGTCCCAGTATTGAGGGTGGTGCTGCAGGGCTGCCTATGTTGGATGCACATAGTACACTCCCTACACATGGTTAAGCACAGGTAGTGTCATGTTTGACATCACTTTTACTGTATGTAAGAGTCAGAGAGAGGTGTTATTCCCTGGGCCTCTCCTGTGTCAGTGTATGTGCTATGCGTTGCCTCTTTGTCAAGGCCAGGACATACTGGGTATGCCTCCTTCTGCCTACTGGGGCAGGCTCGGGTTGTTTCTCCTCTGAGTCACTCTGTGCATGTGCAGGCCTTGGCAATGGTGGGGGGGCTGTGTGGCCCTGCCCCATACTGTTTCTGCTGCAGCTGTTTCCGCAGGATCATATTGTGTAGCATGGTACATATGATAACAATTTGGGTACATGTAGCTGGTGAGTACTGCAAGGCTCCACTGGATGTTTCCAGTCACTGGAACCATGACTTGAGCATCCCAAACACACGCTCTATTATAATTTGGGTCTATGCGTGTGCCTCATTATGGAGTTCTTGTTTGGGTGTGTGTGCATTTCTTATTGTCTATAAACTGGTGCCAAAACTTTAGATTATTCTCTTTAAGATTCCACATCTTATTGATATTAAAAGTATCTAGGCTATCTGGTGTATAAGCTATGGGAAATATAATGAAAAAGGTGTTCTTTAGACTATAATTGTTGTCGATTGTATTTTTGAAAATATAAAATATTTGGTTTATACCATGTGAGAAGTGGCTAAATTTCTTATTATATAAGCAATATTCATGGAGTATCCAAAATATTTTGTTAATTCCAAAGGTTTGCTTAAACTGGGTTTCTGAGTTATCAGAGAAAGTTATATGTATTTCATGTAGTTGTTTCCAGCTAGAGGTGTATATGGATGAAATCCAGTGTAGTATTATGTTAATAATAACAGATTTGGAATACAATTCTATGTTAGGAAAGCCAATTCCACTACTGTCCCACGCTCTAACATGCCATTTATAGGCTATTCTTGGTTTCTTTGGGAACCACAGAAAAGTTAGTAATAGGGAATCTATTTGTTTAAAGAATTTCTTAGGAGGAGGTAAAATCAATGTTTGTATGTAAAATAAAATCTTGGGCAAAATAATAATTTTTATTAATGTAAGTCTGTCTTCCTTGGTGAAAAACATTTTGTTCCACTTTTTAGTCAAGTCACTGATTATAGCTACCAGTTTAGTGAAGTTAAATTTAATAGTCTCATTTCATTTATTCTTAATACTTATTCTTAGATAATGTATCTTATCATTTTCCCAGTTGAATGTATTGCATTTTTGCAAATTGCTATTTATTTCCTTATTGATTAAAAGTCTTTTGGTTTTATTTTGATTAAAATTGAGCCCTGAGATTTTTCCAAATAGAGTTATGGCATTCATGATATGTTGTAAAGAGCCTTCTATGTCACTGAATGTTAGTAGAATATCGTCAGCAAAAAGCTGAACTTTTGTACAGTATCCCTCATTAACTTGAAATCCTTTGATATTTGGGTTATTTCTAATAAATGGAGCAAAATGTTCCACTGATAAAATGAAAAATAATGGGGATAGAGGGCAACCTTGTCTTGTTCCCTTATGAATTTTTACTGGGGATGATAGACATGAATCAATCTTAACAAATGCTTTAGAATCACTATAAATATTTATTATCAGTTCAGTGAAATCTGAAGTAAAGTTAAATTCTTTAAAGATTTTTTGTAAGTATGACCAACTAAGGGAATCAAATGCCTTATCAATATCCAGACTAATAATATTTAATTGTTTCTTGGTTTTGTTTGCAATGTCTATTAGAGATAGCAGCTTAATAATATTGCCGTGTACTTTTCTATGTAAGATAAAGCCAGTTTGATCAAAGTGTATTAGATTGGGTAATATATTCTTTAGTCTTTTGGCCAGGATAGACATGAACATTTTATAATCAATATTTAACAATGATATGGATCTATAGGATGCACATAGTTGGGGGTCCTTACCTTGTTTCAGAATGGGGGAAATTAGTGGGGCTAGGAAATTAACTTTTTCTCCCTCTGTAGTGCGACCTTGGAGTTGGTATATTTAATTTATGGGGGGTGGAGACCCCCACATGGGGGTGCAGGGGGGCTTGCCCCCCTGCATAAACATAGTAAAAACATCTGTGGGATGTTATTTATAGTTGCTTTGTAGTTTTCAATGTTTTGAGATGCGATGTTATAAGTTTTACAAGTTTTGAAGTTTAGATGTTATGGTCTTGATGTTTTGAGTTCAGATGTTATGAAGAGTAGATGTTTTGTGATAGGTAACCATATATATATATATATATATATATATATATACACATATATATATATATATATATATATATATATATATATATATATATAGATAGATATATACATACATACACACATATATACATGTATACATACATAGATATATGGCTATGCAAAATAAAGACCTTTGTTTTGTATATGTATTCCATTAAAATATTATGTTAAATAAAGACACTTTACCTTTGCTTTGTGTATATATTCGAATAAAACATTAAGTAAAGAGTTCTGTAAGAAAGTATTTAGTATTATTTGATAACAATCCTATTTGTCTTTTAATTTTTTATTTGCACTTTGTTTGACAGTCCAAGTGTTCTTAGTTGCATGTCTTTTCAGACTCTGTGTAAACCATTCCATGTCCTCTATATCAGTTAGTATTTTTTCTTGTGAACAAAGTTCAAAGCCTCTGACAAAGAGCTAAAGATCCTCTCACCTTCTGATAAAAATATTTTTATCCTGGAGGGAAAGAGAAGTTGTGCTTTGATGTTAACTTTTTTAAGAGATTTTATCAAGGGAACACATTCTTTCCTTCTAGATATGGCAGAAGAAGTATAGTTATTGTCAAAATGAACAAGTCTGTCCTTTATCTTGATGGGAGAATTATTCCACACAGACTTCAGAACCAAATCCTTATCTTGGGAGGATAAAATCTAACAATGATGGATCTGGGGTTAGGAGAAACTGTTGTTGAAGCAGGTTTTGCTAGAGACCAGTGAGCCCTCTCTATACCGAAGGAAAAGGCTTCAGGAAGATTTTGTGCTGTTGGAAGCCAGTTATTAAGAAAGTGTATCATATCAGTTCCCTCTTCCTTTACTGGTACTCCATAGATTCTAATGTTGTTTCTCTTTGACCTACTTTCTAGGTCTTCCAGCTTTTCTGTTAATTTTGTATTCTGTTTCAAAAGAAACTCATTTTGACTTTCACATTCCATCAGTCTGCCATCCATCTGTTACAGATTCCTCAATAGAAGCAATTTGTTCAGAATGCTTTTTAGCCATTTCACTAAGAATGTCCAGCTGCTTACTACAGTCTTGTTTAATAGTATCTATTTTATTCTCTAGTTTGTCCATTTTTATAGATAGTTCTTGAATAGTAGTTATTAATATTTGCAGCTCCTTCTTTACCACACTGTCCTGATGAGAGTTCTTCAAGTTACTCATACTTGGATTTCTTGAGGAAAAACTTCTTGACAGGAAAAAATAATAAAAACTTATGTTTTAGTACTAATTTTTGAAAAATAATAAAGGACCTGTATTTGGAAATCCTCTGATATACTTTTGGATTAGTAAAAACACAATATGGCAAACACAAAACCAAAGAAACTGTTCTGTCCAAGCAAGCACCCAAATAAGAGATGGAACGCTGAAATTTTTATACAAATAGATAGGAAATGTACAATTAACATGAATAGAAAATATGGTAAAATACAAAGGGATTTAAGGGAATATAAAGAAGGTATTGCCTATCCACCCCCCAAACCATTTAAAAAGTTTCCCACTAAAGAAAGGGATAATTTACAAGACATGAATGTTATGGAATGGGACAGATATACCGGAAGTTGATGCTGAACAACATGAAAGACAAGGGGAATTCCCTTTAGATTACCCTCCGCTTCCAAGGAGGTCAGACAGAATATGAAACAAGCCCCGGACATTTTACAATTACAATCATCCTCAATACCGATAGTAAATGAAATAGAGACCACGAATAATGTTGGAGATGATTTTATTTCTGTGGTTGACAATGTTCATTCCTACCAGGGATACAATATTTTCAATTATAGTCATATTTCTATAGATACAGAGCATTTTAATTTATTTTCAAAAGGTTTTAAATATGTGCCATACAGGAAAACACATTTGGTAAAAACCATTATAGATTTAAAACTGTTTATTAGAAAAAAGAATTTAGCTTTAATTTTTGGAAATACAGACTCAGAATTTGTTTCAAATCCAGTTATAAAGAGAAGAGGAACTTTTAACCCTCCATTACACCCTCAATTGAAAAACCTTGAGACTATTTTAGAAAGGGAAATTAGAAAGGAAGTATAAAATCACAAAGTGAGTTCTAATTTAACATTAATGGAAAGACAATATTTGGACGAGTTAAAAACAGACCGTACCATCAGAATTATGCAATCTGACAAAGGGGGTGGCACAGTTCTGATGGATACAATTATTTACGAATCTAAAATGAAAGAGGAGTTACAAAATACCTACAAATATTGTTTAGCATCGGTCAATGAGATGAATATAGCTAATACAAAAATACATATGTTATTGGACGATTTATTACTAGAAGGTTCTCTAGATTTGGATACACATAAGTTTTTGTATAACAAATTTCCTAGAGTGCCTTCAGTATTTGGAATTCCTAAGGTCCACAAAAATTCTAAGGACCCACCTTTAAGGTTGGTAGTTTCTTCTGAAGGTTCCATAACTTCTTTTATTTCAAACTTTTTGGATAATAAACTTAAAAAACTAGTGTACCAGGGCTCTGCAGTATTAAAAGATTCATGGGATTCATTAAGACTTTTAAAATCTGAATTAAGCCATGATTCATTAATGTTTATTACAATGGATGTAGTGGATTTATATGGTAGTATACCTCATGAAGTAGGTTTAAACTGGTTGGAAGAATACATGTTAAAATACGGAAAATTTTCTAATAAGGACTTCAACAATATTCTTTTATTCATGGAAACAGTTTTAAATAATAATTTTATGTATTTTGAGGGAGAATTTTATAAACAGATCAAAGGGGTGGCAATGGGAGCAGGATGCGCTCCTACATTTGCCAATATTGTACTTTCTTGGTGGGAAGATCAATTCATTTTGAATAGTGAATTTAAAGGTTGTTGGACACTATACAAACGTTTCCTGGACGATATATGTATTTTATGGACTGATACAGAACAAAAATTCATTGAATTTTTGAATTACATTAGGACTACTACACATTTCCTGGATTTCACATACAATATTGACCATGATACTTTAAACTTTTTGGATATCAGTGTTTCAAAGGAAATGGGTAATTTCAGTTCAAAATTTTTTAGGAAACAAACCTTTTCTAACTCTTATTTGCATTTTAATAGTGGTCATCCTTATTTTCAGAAGAAAAATCTCATTAAGGGTCAACTGGTTAGGATTAGTCGGATGACATCAAAGGACACAGAATTTATAGTTGAAAGCAAAAGGGTCTGTGAAATGTTCAAGAGGAGGGGTTATCCAATGGACCTTATATGCCAGGTAGAAAGAGAGGTTTCTGAAGGTAGAAAAGGTAGGTTTGGACCTATTTTAGGAACAGAACTGGTTAACCTTCCTAATACTAAAGTACCAATTCTAAGAAAAGATGAAAAGGACCCTAAAGAGACATACATCCTTGATTATAATGGAGACTCTAACATTATAAAAAGAAAAGTGAACAGGGAATGGGATAGATTTCAACAAATTTCTGATATTGACCCCAAAGTACTAGGGCCCTTACACTTCATATACAGACGGGATTTGAATTTTAAGAACATGTTTGAATTCGGAAGTAGAAAAAACAACACCAGTTGCCGTTCAAAACAGGCACATATAAGTGTGGAATGTGTTCTCAATGTTCTTATATAGTGAATGCTCCTTCTATTGAGATCCCTAATAGGAACAGGAATATTACGAACAAGGTACACACAAATTGTATCAGTTCAGGTTTAATTTATTTAGCTACATGTAAGGTTTGTAATTCATTTTACGTAGGGAAAACTGAACGGAAACTTAGGACTAGGATTTACGAACATTATTATGAGATTAATAAGGCGAACCCTAGAAATGCATTATTTCGGCATAGGATGACCTGTCCACAATCTATATTTTTCTTTTTTGTTCTTGAAATGGTTCCCAGGGAAATTAGGGGAGGTATGTGGGAGGCAAAACTGGAATACAGGGAACTGTTTTGACAAATTACACTGGAGGCCAACAGGAATCCCGGTTTAAATGAAATGTTGTCTATCATGCCTGTATTAAAACTTAGATCAGCTAAATTGTAGTAGTAATAATTATTCATGGTATTTTAACATGCACCACTAGAGGGCATAGGTGGACTTAGATTTTCCTTCAATATGAATTTATATATGTATAAGTATTTTTTATTACATTTTTATATATATTTTTTATTAATAGAAGCCTGCTATTAATATATTTCATTATACACATGTATTTATATTGTTTTATAGAAGAATCTAGGGTATTATTATAGATGTTCTATTTATTTCTATTTATTTACACCCTTGACAAGTTTTAAATGATACTATCATTTTAAATTTTAAATACTGGATATCCAATGAGATAAGTTATTTGATGTTCGTCATGGTATTTAAACAGTATTTGCAGTATTGGAATTTTATCTGATGAAGTGTGTTATACGAAAACGCAGATTTGTAGTGACAGCGTTAATAAAGTCCTTTTTGGTTCACATATATCGTTCCTCAGCGTTCCATCTCTTATCTGGGTGCTTGCTTGGACAGAACAGATACTTTTGGATTAGTATTTCCAAAAATTAGATTAAATTTCCTGTCAGAATAAAAATTTTATAAGCAGAGCTAATGTTCAGTGCTGCTAGCAGTCTGGCATCTTGGCCACACCCCCCTTTGTGTGTGCATTTCTGATGGATGTCATCAGCCACGGCTCCAGTGCGTATCCAGCATCCCCCAATAGATGACCGTGAGAGATGTCCCCATTAAAAAATCTCTGTTACAGCTGCGTCAGATGCCAGATGTGGGAATTGTGATAGCTTCCAGGGCAGCCAGCACACACATTCATTATTATGCCCTGGGCATCGCATATGACCTGGCAGTTGATGGAGGGGAAGCCCTTGCGGTTGATGTAGACCCTACCCCACTAACCAGGTGGTGCTTTGATGCATATGTGTGTGCAGTCTGTAGCACCCACTACCTCAGGGTATTCTGCTATTTTGTGGAACAGTTGCATATTGCTGGCCAGCACCTCACAGGTGTTGGGGAAATATATGTGCTCACCGACATGTACTGACATGGCATCCAGGAACTGGTGGAGTACCCTGGATGCTGACACCTGTGAAATCCCTATCATATCCCCAGTTGGCCTTTGGAAGGTACCTGTAGCCTTTATTCTTAGGCCTACACATACCTTGGTATCCACTGGGATGGGTTCCACTCTGTTAGTTCTGTGTGTCAGGCATGGCCAGCACAGCTCAACAATTTGCTGTAGGAGGTCCCTGTCCACCCTATAGCTCTCCACTATCTCCAGCTCATGTAGCCCCTGGTAGGTTACCCTGGGTCTGAGCACTCTTCTCCATCTCCTCACTGTGTGTTGGTCAACAGCATTCACATCCTCACCACCCTCAGCCTCCTCCACAAGTTGTATGATAGCTATTGCAGCCCCTATCATTTTCTGCTGTGAGTGTTAAAAGTTCCCTGCTTATTTACACCGGTGGTGTAGAGGGGAAGGTATTTGTTTAGTTTCTAGTAGTGTTCTGGGCTGGGATAGTCTGCTGCCTGTGTAATTGGCTGATTCTGATACATTTTACCTGCCAGCTTAGCTAGTTCTCCTTGATTACCTTCCTACTGCTGTTTTCCCTTCCCATTACCTTTCTGTTTAAGCCCGTGTGTGTGCCACACAAACACAGTGCTAAAATGTGCACACTGCAGCTATTTCCTGGTTTAACTTCTTTTTTCTTCCTGTAAAACCCGGTGCGCGGCACACACCCGCTTAGGCTTTGTAAAGAGTGCTAGGCAGGTTTAGACACACCCCTTAGCTTAGCTGTGCTAAGCTAGGAGCAAACCCGAGCCACAGGGGTCCAATCTGCTTACAGTATGCCTGACACACCCCCACGATGTCACCTAACTCCCAGGCTTGCACCAAGCTATTCCTGCTCTTACACTGTTGGGACCTGACTCACATGCTGGGGAAAACTGGGATTCACTATCATTCCCCTCATTTGCATACGATTGCCTGCTGATGCATAGTTACATGTCTCACACAGAGCCTCCTCCCTTAGCAACCACTACTCACTGGCCATGTTGTCTTCTGCCTTCCATTGACTTGCATGGCAGAATACTAATTTTAGTTAGAATGCTTAATTTAGGTTTATTTTGTTATTTGTACCCTGATCCCATTTGCGCGCCACTGCCCTATGCTTAAACAGCCGAGATCGGCTAAAAAAAAATAAAAGTTGATTTTTTTATTTTTTATTTTGTTTGCAATGCTAATGGCCTTATACTTGGCCATAGGCATCTTTCCTCAATGATATGTAGCCTTTATTTGGAGCTGTCACAGCTCTGTTTTGGATTTTGCAGAAATGTACTCAGTTACTAACCGAGTACATTTCCGCAGATTGCACTAGTCCTGCACGGATGGCGGTCTCAGGCTTACTGGATCACAAAATCACCTCATTTGCATGGACTTCTCCTGTAAATGGGGTGATTTGCATACAAGGGCTTAGTCCATGCAGGATTAGTGCAGGAGCTCTTATGCACACCCCAGCAAGCTGTTCCTGGATTGCACGGCAGACATATTGCCTGCTAGAGCTCCTGCGCTGATCCTGCACACCGTGCAGGGTATAGTGAATCCGGGGGAATCATTTTTGTTTCTATTAAATAATTGTGCCTATCGATTCAAACCCTAAGATGTTTGATCCTTGATAGATTTAGGTAAAGAAATGTTTTGTGATTGAATGTGACCTTCCATTTAACGGAAACATTTTTTTCCCGCTATTTATGAGACAAAATGTTAACAATAAATGGAATGAGTATGCATTCACTGGTCACAAATTACACATGATTAAAACATAATCACACAATTTAGAACAGAAAATAACTGAAATGTATATTAATGTACACTTGAAGTCAATATGTAAAGTATAAAAAAATGTTAAGAGAATTAAAGGTGTTGCAAATATTTGGAATGTGGGATTAAGCTAAAGTTACTTTGAGAATGGAAACATGTTTTATACCTTCTTAGTACTGTGTACATTGCAGGGTCTAGAAGTGTATTAACATACTCAGGACAGCACAAATCAAGTTATTCCTGCAGGGATTTTCTCATGTAATTAATGAGTATTTCAAAAGAGATGACAACAATGTGGTGAATGTTTGATCAATATAAATACCTGCAGAATGGAATTAAAAAAAAGACTATTCATTTTTGGTTTAATAGTTAACACAGCATAGAAAATAATACTAAAAAAATGCAAAGTGTGAAAGAAGGAGAACAAATTTATTCCTGAACATACTGATAATAAGGAAACTGAGTTTACTAGAGGAAACTGAGTTTACTAGAGGAAGAAAGACAAGAGGAGGAAGAGAATAAAGAAGGACACATCAAAGTACATATTAATATAACTGACAGAAAAAGTGGGCCCACAAAATATAGGAAATTTACAAATAAGATTTTAGGAAACTGAAAAATCAGCAGAGAATAGATTGAATTTTCTAGGAGTAGAAAAGAATCAGAAGAAGATGATATGGTGAGGAAGGAAGGAAGAAATATAAAACAAACTGATCAGTGAAAGAGATAGTAAGGTAAGAAAAAGAAAGATAAAAAAAATCTCTCCAAAAGCTTAAAAAGAAAGAAAGAGAGAAGTACCATACCACCTTCTATTGATGAGAGCAGTATAAAATGGAAGATTAGAATAAAATGTCCTTTGGAACGGTACGCAAAATTAGATGTCAATATTACATTGCTATTTGACACTCATATTTCATAGAAGAAAATGTTAGGATGCAAATGGAAAACTGAAGAGAATAAGATATTGTGGAAAATAAGGTTAGAAACCTACTGAGCAGTAATATTTCTAATAAAAAGTCAGATACAAAGGTCTTAGATTTTGCAATCATTGCAACTAGAAGAGTTTCAGTATTCGATATAAAAATTGATGAGGAAATTCTAGGATTAATCAGTCTGCATGCTAATGCATCAATGACAGAGAATGCTTATCTAATGATATCAAGGTTTATATTGTAAATATGTCTATTGTAATTCTAGATTATTTTAAATGTGACATTACAAAGAGAAAAAATATGCATTATTTTAAATATTACATGATTTATTGAATGTAGTCAGCTATATAAAGGAAAGTATACATCATGGTTATAATTCAAAAGGTAGCATCACATTTGGTAGAAAGATTTTTATGTATGTAAGAAAAAGAGAGACTGCGCAAATGAATGAATGCTCACTTGAATGAATTGCATGTGGTTTAATTTAGTTTTATATAGTGTGTGTAAGCAAGAGTGTGAATGAAAATTAATGCTTGAATGAAAAAGTGGTGGTTGTGAAGGTATGTAAGAGTGTTATAGCAGTTGTAAATGTGCAAGTATCTGTGGGTTAGGGTGAGAGTAATGGTTAGTAAGGGGAATAAAGTCAGTGTTGTGCATGTTTTGTGTGGTGTGTATTCTGTGTCCTTTTGTCTTGTACAGTGGTATTATTAGGAAAAGGGTTTTTTTAGTATTCCCCCTGCTCACCTTAATCATATGTGCTAACCTTAACCATAACCCTAACACTACCCCTGCCCATAACCCTACACACTCCATTCCTAAAACCCTTTCCCTAACAGTGTCACTACCAAGACAACACTTTATTTCGGTTTTGTAGCTGTGGTTAGACAATTTTTAGTGGGAGTTTAATATTCAGTGTTTTATGATTCATTCTTATGAATCATTCATTGTTTTGTGATTCTCTCCTTTGGGTTTTCAGCACTTTGTGATATAATTAGATTTGCATGTGTTAGAATGGAGAGATTTTAAAGGAAGGAAAAGGAATAAAACACTTAAAAAATGAAAAAGAAAGATATTTTTGAGTAAGATACAATATAGTAAAATTTCACTTGACTATGAGAGACTTCTAAGAATGATGGGCCGTATTTAAAAAAGGTGTAAAGTGGCTTATTTGGAAGAAGAAAAAGAAAAAAGGAGTATTTAAAAATATTGAAAACTTTGGAAAGATTAATATAGGATCATGCATGGTATTTGATTAATGAAATAAAAGTAAATAAGAAAATAAAAATATCATTTACAACATCTTTAATCAAAATGGAAGTAAGTAATTTTCAGTGTCAGTGGCTCAACAGGTATCACACTTGCGTTTGGTGATGTGAGTTGTAGTCCCACTCCAGGTAAATAGGTCGTGTACACCTGAATGCGCCATCCATCAGATAAGACATTAAACTGAGGTCCCGTCTGCTTAAGTTGTTGGTCAGTCAGGTGGATATAAAAGATCCCACAGCACCTATCAAAAAGGGTAGGGAAATTTATTCAATGCCTTGGCCATATCAACTCTGAAAAGATGCCATAAGCATAGTGAAATGTACCTGGTCAATGAATCATAGATAGATAAGTGAATAAATAAATTGTTAGACAATTTACATTAGAATTAAATAAAAAAGAGCAAAGCATAAAAAGCTATAAAAATAGGGACAGTTCACTTCTTCCTTACTGAAATCCTAAGATTATGGAATAGTTATAAAAAAGAAAGACGGCAGAGGAACAGTGAGAAGACACCATTAAAAGTGGTGTTTTGTGGAAAATGTTTAAATGATTTTACAAGAAGAACGTGTAGTTAATTAATGTATTTACTCTGGAAAAGTTAGATTATTTATTTAGTGCATTAATGCTTCCTCTTAAAAAGAAAATAAATTGTTTCATGATTTTTTTATTATTATTTTTTTATTATTATTATTTAAGGGTCAAAACTGAACCCAGACAAGAAAGAATTAATATATTTGAAAAATAATAAAGGGATTAGGTTTAATAAACCCAGTAGGGGATATAGCATATCTTTATCTGCACTGAATTATAAAAAAATTGAGATACAATCAGTAAAATATAAAAATGACAATTTTGAGGGCTAAATATGAGAAATATTAGATGAAATGAGAGTGGTAAAAATTGTAAGGAATGCAGGAAGGAAGTATTACAAGAGTATCAGAATAAAATGCTGTTGTGAATAATAAGTATGGATACTGTGGAAAAGAATGAAAGGAATGGCATGAAAACATAATGATGACTTATTATGGTACAAAACCTTAAAGAGATTTGGTAGATTATATAGCACACAAAATAAAAGGGGAGAGTGAAAACATTTAAGAATTTGTTCACATGTTAGGATTTTGTTTGATGACAACTCTTAAACAAATTGCCAGTAAAAGGTCAAATAATGTACAAAATGATGTCTGAAAGGCTGTGTCATGTGTGTGAGGAGCATGAAACAACAGAGAATGCATTTCTGAAATGTACATGACTTAAGAAAGTTTGGAATATGATTATTAACAAGGATATATTGTATGAAATAACTTAACATGAATATGATTTTATATCGGTGTTATAAAGGTAAAACCCATGAAATTCAAAGAAATTATTTGAATAAGGTTAGCATTTTGTGGGAATTCTGGAAATCAAGAACAGAAGAAGCTTTCTTTAATAAAAATAATGGCTGTGATTTGACAAAATATGTTGTGGTTGTGTTAAAAAGAGTAAGTGATAAATAGGAAGTATTTTCTTGAAAACATTTTTTTAATTCTCCAGTGCTGCAAATTTGTAAATATGCAGAGATATAAATATGTACCTATGAAGTTGTAAATATGAATATTTCTATAAAGACCCACTACTCTTGTTGATAAGTACCATAGGATCGTTTACATCCATTACACTTACCATAAACTCAAGCAGATGGGAGCTCAACTTAACATTTCTTCTGAAGGAAAACTTATTCAGGAATCCAGTACTCTCTTATGCTGCATTTTAATATCAATAATGGAAAATGAATTCAATTACCTTATATGGGACTAGAAACTCTTAGATTTCTTCCAGCGTTAAAGGTAAAATTAATACTTGTTGAGCCACTTGATACTTAACTTTGATAGTACCACTTCCTGAGACTTTTTTCTATATAAAGTTTCAGTACTCTGACATCAGAATATGAAACATCTTTCAAATATGCTACATATATTTTACATTCACTCTTATATAACTTTATGCTATCTTAATCAATTCAGTAGTTTTATCAACCTGATTTAATTCTGTCATCGTATCTACCACACACTACTACATCACATGATGTTTACAATACTTGCTATTCCTTCAATTTCTTATGTGTCAGCACTTTGAAATACCTCTAGGATTAAAGAAATGCTAAACAGAATTCTAAGAAAGGTGTACCTGCCCAATGGTCAACTGCTCTGTTAATGTATATATATATTAACATTCATTTAACTTTATCCATCAGAAACCCTAGTTAATATCCACATTCTTGAGGCTTTTCCACCAACTATGCCCAATAAACAATGGTCTGTTAAAAAAAATTAGATCTTGTAGATACATGCAAAAACATGTTTCAACTTTCTTTAAAATAGTAAACTTACTATTTACAGGATCTGTTTGCTCTAATTACTTCTTAATGCCCCTTCTGCTTTTGCCCTGGTAACTACTAGTACTTTCTTTGGAGCATATTGCAATTGATAATAAAATTTTGATTTATTATATGTAATATTCTCCTTGCAGATTTGACAACCGTGTATAACTCAACATACTCATGCAGAATAATTTGTACATATAGTTGCTGTTTTTCAGTATTCTTTTGCTTTAAATTTGTTTTTCTTTTAAGTTTTAAAAGTTCAGAGTTTTGGGAAGGAAGCAAACTTTCCTGTGACATTTGTCTTACTCCAAACAAATTAACTGAATCTGGCATTCCCACCTCCATTTGGCATCAAGTAAATTCAACTAGCATCTGAATACTCATAAAATAACAAATGTCTCTGTTCTTATTTATTTCCAGCATAATTACCAGTATTTTATGCATCATCCTAACCTGTATGACTAACTCTTCACAATAATGACTAATTTGAAACTCAGTACACAAATATCTATTTACCTTTAAGCCACAGTGCTCTGACCTTTGCCACTTTTACAGATCTTTTAAGTTCGCACAACAGACACCATTAATCTCCTAACTATATTACAGTTTTGCTTTTCTTGTATATAATCTCCTTCATCTCTTACTATCTAATTTATCACATCTGACTGTTTACATCAGCTGCTCAAACATCTTCCTAATCTTTATTCAGGTTTCCACTGCCAATTTGTCATGCCTATGACATACTTCCCTCACATGTTCTATTTATTTATTTATTGTTAATTTCTTCTCCTTGCTTGTGCCTGCAGGTAGTCTTTTGTGATCAGTGTATTCTTCAAGTAAACTAACTAACTAAATAAGTAAATAAATACACAGCACTGCATTTTCAATGTGTAAATTGGATTCCTTCATCTGCTTCTTTATTGTATTACCCTGATTGCATATTACTAGCTAATGTATAACCCTGTTTGTGTATTAATAGTTACCTCTACACTTGATTGTATGTTATTAGCTACCTCTACTTCTTAACATCTGTTAACTTGGACTTTTATAGGACTGTTTCAACTGCTTTGCTTGCCATGTTATATAAATCCATACTATACAGTTTGTGGAGCTTTTCTCCCTGGGGCTGTTACAGCCCAGTCAGACTTTTCCAGTCAAGAAATGAAAATAAAATTAAATAATAATATAAAAGTATTGTGGAAAGAAATGAGAATTATCATTTTGCTTAAGATAAGGAGAAAAGGACAAGGTTTAACTGTAGCATCTGACACGTAATTATGCTTTATGAATAATTTTTATTTTTTTCCCTCTACACCCACTCAGTTCCTGTTCTGTTTTGTTCTTAAACCCACTGGATCTTGGGGTTCCCTAGACCTTACATAAATTTAATTTTAAGATACCCTTCCAGTCATACTTTATCTGTACATACTAATAAGCATTACAAGATCACACCAGAAAGAAGCCCTTTTCCAGCTTACTTTTTAAAGCTATGGCCTAGTTGTTTTACTACTGCCCTAGATAGCACTGTATCCAAGGCCTAGATATGTGCACACAAACCAGCCCCATTGCTTAGAGGGGTAAATCCCTCCCTATGATCCAAGTGACCAGTGTTGTAGAAATGGCATGAGTGCTGGAGAAGATAGGGAAGGTGAAGATGACCTTTAATGCCTGATGATAGCTCACCCATCTCAGGGAAGACAGGTGGCTAGGCCATCACATCAGCAACACCTACCAGTGGGTGACTGATCATCAGTGAAAGAGGACAAGCAGGCTTACACTGTTGAAATGGTGTGATCGCCACTGAATCAAAGAAGATGTGTGCAGTCATGTTCCTCCTTGACCAGGAATCCATCAGGAGTCATGAAACTGCCTACAGGAAAAGGGTTAGTTGGGATGGAGTGTGCTGCCTATAGGACCAACATATGGTCCAATCCCTAAACACCCAAATCTCACCTTCCGGAGAGCAAATTGGCTAATAAGGCCCCTAGGGTGGTATTCTCTAGGTGAAAGAAACAGTGTTATAATGGAATATGGTAGCTAGATATTTTAGTGGATTTGATAGTCAGGAATGAAAAGTTAGTGTTGGACTCGAAAGAGAGAGAGACAAAGAAAGAAAGCATCACTAGAAGGTCTTCAGACTGAATGAGACAGGAAGAGTGCAAGAGTAATGACTAGGTAAGGAGGTAGCCTGCAGAAATGGTAAAAATGACTGGGCATGATTCATGTGGTACAGGATTTTTTTTTTCTCTAAGTCCTTCACACTAAAATTCACATGCCTCAACATTTAGGTTAGCCTAAGCTTGACCTATCCTTATTTAAAAAGGAAAATCCACTTAAACTATTGACATTCTTTTGGACTGTCAAACATTTTTATCTAAACATTATATATACAGGGTCATTCCATGTCAAAATATTGTATATTTGGATACATTTCCATTATTCATACTATGCCTTCCACATCTTTCAATATTTCTATGCTAAAAAAACATAAACTACTTCTCCTGTGCTCTCTATCTACCCTGTTTTCTTATTAGAACACTCACTCCTCTCACTTCTCATTTCCAACTGCAACTGCTTCCCCTTTGCTATAGTCCTTTTTGTGCTGTGCTCAATTTTTCTTAACTTTTTAATTCAGCTTCTGCTTCCCTCACTCCACAATACTTGCCATGTCCATTTTCCTATCTTCTCCACCTGTACTTGTTTGATATCCCCAAACTTCCATGCCTTGGAAATTTCCCCTTCTAATCATCCTGCTTTTAGCAGCATTCCTCTCCTTTCTTCTTTCTCCCATAGCCCGTGACCTTCATATACACCAAACAATAACCATGCCTTCTTGACCTTTCTATTACATCCTACTCCATATTTTTATTATACCGTGCTATTCTTTTTCTGCCACTCTACAGCTCCACTACATGGGAATAGTCGCTACTTCTTTTTCCCCACACCTCCAACACTCTGGATTCTCCCAGTGATCATTTCCCTAATCTTGTTGGCATCCTGACCTATGTAAAAACTTCATATGCTGGACCTTGTTGGCCCCAAGACTTTTAATGCCTTCACTGTTTCCATAGCCTTTTGTGACTTCTCATCATTCCCCCATACCTCATTGTCTTTATCCCACCTCTTTCATAATTTATCAAAACCAGCTGTCTTTTTCTTTTTCCCCAAATCTTTACATATTTACCATATTTTTTTTCTTCATTCCTTCCCACTCGTATCCTTTTCTTCCTTTATTTTCCAAAACAGCTTTCCTACTCTCTTCATTTTCTCCATCTATTCTCTTGACCATTCCACTGTACACCAGCATGGCCCCATCCTCACACCAAAAATCCCTTATCTGTTTAGGAGTTTTAAACTGTCCCTTCTTTCTTTCTTGTAACTGCCCCACACACCATAGACTTTTCTCTTTCCACTTTTCTATTATTTTTATTTGTTTTATGTATCCTTTGTTAGCTAAGTTAGTCCCACTAGGCTAGTATCCTCTTTTCAAAGAAGACCCGAGGTGGTATGTATATTAATAGGAGAAATTTGGCTAAGGCACTGGGGAACTTTCCCTACTCTTTTTAATAGGTGCTGTGGGATCTTTTACATCCACCTGAGTTACCATTAACTCAGGCAGGTGGGGCCACAGTTTAACACCTCATTTGAAAGAGGGCACACTGAGGAGTGCAGCATCCCCCTTATGCTGTACTGCAGTGTCAGTAAGCCAGTTCCCTGGGGTGGTAATAGAGCCCACAGCCTTCTGCATCAAAGGTGAGTGTTCTACCTGCAGTGCTACTGACACTGTTAACATCTTCCTAAACACTTGATACTATGGTTCACTTATTACATCCATAATTCTAGAATTCTAGTTTCCTGTGGTCATCTCAGCTTTACCCGTTCCTTTGTAAGCTGCTTCTGGTTTATCTCCTTTTCTCTCTGTGTATCCTTAAATACATTTATTCCTTTCTTCTTGTCATTATCTTCCAACTTCTTCTTCTGACCTTCTCATTTCCCATACCTCTCAGTCTTTGCACCACATTTACCTCCACTGCATACGTCCTCCCTAAACTTGAGCACACTCCATCTTCCATCTCCAAACAAATCTGTCACACACCTTCTGCACCTCCCCTAAAAGTGCTGCCAATAGCTTTATCTTTACTTGCCTTGGTAAATAATTGGTGCAGGATAGGGGGACAGTAGTATTCGGTAGAGATAAATGTAGAAGAAAGCCATTGTGGGGAAACAGAAAAATGTCTTGATGGCTGGAGACATAAAAGGGGAACCAGGACTCTAGGTAAGAAATGAGAAGCCAGATAGCAGAAAAATCCAGTCTCACTGCTTAGATAAAGTAAGCCATGATACTAGATGAACAAAGTAACCACCAAGAAATAGGAGTACAGACATTGTTGTAGTATATGTAGGCATCTATGATTTACTAGATGAAACAGCTGAGCTGCCAACAAGCAGGACCAGGGAGGTGGCAGACAGATACCAGATGAAGGAAGAGAGTGGATAGATGATGACCTGTTAGAGATAATAGCACTATGCAAAGGACAGGCTCCATCCTAGCCCAGAAGGGGTATATGTGCCCAATACTAGGTTAAACAGCTCCATGCCACTGATCATACCTTTAGACTAAGATGGAAGGTGGGTATGACAAAGCAGAAGAGGAAGTATTTTAGACAATAGGAAGGTAAAAATGTATGTAGAATGCAATACATGAATAAAAAAAGATAATTCAGACATGGGCGAGGTAGTCCTACCACCCCTGTACGGAATGATAGTAGGATATGAGTGATGCAAGCAGCAATGCAGGAGAGAATGGTGGACATTGTTGGTATCATAGAAACATTGGCCACTGAGAAGCAGGTATGGAATATTCTTCTGATAAAAAATATGGAAGAAATAGGAGTGGAGTAGCAACCTACCTAAATGAGGCCATCAGATGTGAGGTCAGGGAGGAGGAAGAAGTCAAAACCAGGAATGGGGAAAGTATACAGCCATAGTTTGAAGCTATATTAAATATCCTGGATGTTATGATATAGGAGGAGGAGGAAGAGCTGCTAGACTGATATATTGTATCACACACCAGACACAAGAGAAGAGGACAAAAATAACAGAGCATAAAGGAATGGGGTTGGAGGGATAGCCTAAACCTCATATGGGATCTGGCTAGGCCAGGAGGAAATTGTGAGATTCCAAGAACCAGGCAGAGAAAAAATAATAGCTTACTGGATTATGAAAGGGACAGTCAATCAACGCAGAACTGTAACAGAAAGGATAGAATTCAGGATGTGGTCCTAAGCAATACAGAGGGTATCATGGACATTGTTTAAAGCCCTGTTAGCCAACAGTGACCATGCCATTATATGGTTTAAAATACAGGGAAGGGTTAAAATAAAGCATGAAAATTTGTATGAGATTTGGAAGAGTGGATTGCATGTGCTGTACCAGAGGAGATAGTTGAGGAAAAGTTATGAAACTGGGAGAAAATCAGTGAGTTCACTAACTACAGGAATGGGACAAGAATGGAGTAATTTTAGATGTGGATCAGGGTATGGAAAAAGGCAGAAAAGGGGGAAAGAGAAGAAAGTCAATGTCACTACACAGGTGTGTGAGGCTAGCAATTAATGGAAAAGATGAGGCCTGAATGAGGTCGAAAGGAGATGGTTTGGTGGTGGAGGGGACACAATACAAGAAGGCAAACAACAAAAATGGTAAAGACAGGAAAGGCTAAAGTTGAAAGTGAGTCAAAATAAGGGATCAGGGTGGGAATTAATGGCCTTTTTAGGTACATAACAGAAAGAAGGAAGGGAGGGAAGGATAGAGCTGAGAAGGCTGAGCAAAGATAGGAGACAGATCACAGAAGACTGGCAAAATGTAGATGCACTTATGAATAGTTTGCATTAGTCTTCATAAAGGAAAGTATGTGGAGAGTGCCAGGCTGGGAATGAGGCAGGAAAGAATGGACAGACACCAGGATAGAGAAGGAGGAGGTGCAGAGGTAACTGGCCACTGCTATGGAGGATAAAGCATGAGGCCTAGTTTGACAGCTTCCTACAGTCTTAAGAAATCAGGCCAGTGTGCTAGCAGTTCCCTTGATGGAGATCTTCAACAAATTCCTGGTTAGTGCAGAAAAATCAGCAGACTGGAAGACAGTAACTGTGGTAACCCTGTATAGGGACACAGCAGAAAAAAATCCATGGAAGTATAGGACAATTAGCTTAATAACAGTGGCAGTAATAGTTATGGAGGAAATCCTGAAAGAAAAGCTGGTTGCATGTCTACAGAAAAGCAACCTTCAGGTAGAAAACAATATAGGTTCAATGCCAGAAGGAGCTATTAGTTAAACCTGATTTAGTTGTATGACTTGATTGCAGGTGAATATGATAGGTAGTACCAGTAGACAGAGACTACATGGACTGAAATGCACAGCTTTAAAAAGGATATGTGTCCTTGGCAGAGCTGGATCCAGCACTAGGTGACATAGGCAACTGCCTAGTGTCCACAGGTTAGTGTAGGGCTGGCCACAACATTAAATTAATTTTAATAAGTAAAACTCTATAGTTTTGTGTCTGTCTGCATTTTAAAGCCAGTGCAGACACACATAGAACAACTCTCGAGAACTGAACAATTAACAAGCTTTCAGACTTGTTGTTGATTTTTAATTTCCAAGCAGAAGAACGTGTGTGTGTGTGTGTGTGTGTGTGTGTGTGTGTGTGTGTGTGTGTGTGTGTGTGTGTGTGCACGTGTGTGTGTGTGTGTGTGTGTGTGTGTGTGTGTGTGTGTGTGTGTGTGTGTGTGTGTGTGTGTGTGTGTTTGACTAGAGGTGACAAGAGCCTTAATCCTCCACACCAATTATCAGACCCTTGCAGATAGGAGCTGGTTGAAATGTTCTGAAACTCGTACTTTTTCATTTATTGGTATATACATTTTGTTTCAATACAATGGAAAAAAATGTTCGAAAGTACAGATTTAAAATGGGTCTAATAAATGTTGCTATATTTAACAAGAAATACATTAAATCAGGAAAGTGAATCAAATAACACATGCATTTCTGCATGGTCCTAAAAATATATGCAGGGGGCCCATAACAAATGTACACTTATTCCACCACTGACCAGCTGCATTTTCAATAAATGTGAGTTTCAATTAATTTTCAATGAATGTGAGTTTCAATGGAATAAAAGTTAACTGTCATGTATCCTGTCTGTTTTCAATGTGCAACTGTTTTGTTTAGCAAACGGCCATTTGTACTTGTACTATAAAACTTGAAATCAGTGTTTGTAGCACAACAGTCAGCATACTTGTGTTTGATGCAGAAGGCTGTGGGTTCTACTCCCACACCCTGTAGATGGATTTGGAGTACATTGTAAGAGGGTTGCTTCACATCTGAGTATGTTATCCTTTGGATGAGATGTTGAACCAACACCCTATCTGCCTGTGTTGATGCTAGGAGCTGTGAGAACTTTTACAACCACCTGAACTATCAAAAAGAGTAGGGTGGAGTTCCCCAATGCCCTGACCAAATTTCCTGTAGAAGTATAAATACCACCAAGGGTCTCACCTGAAAAGAGGCTAAACTGGTCAAAGGATAAATAAATTAAAATATTTATATTAGATCCTCATCTTTGTCTTCATTTTAAAAATAAAGAGGAAAATAGTATAAACACGGGCAGTTTTGGACAGTTTATATGGTCAATGGAGGGAAAGAGACAAGTAATGGGACACCAGAATGGTTATGGGGAGCCTGGTCCATTACCCAGCCTAGGGCCTCATTTGACCATGAAGCAGCTCTGGTCCTGGGACAGATTACCTGCCAGCCAGGGTTTATAAGTTAATGATTTTTGCAACCTATTCCTGAAATAAGACATTTGACTCTTTTATAACTGATAGAAAAACTGCATGTTTTAAGGGTAGGATCAAGACTAAGGAATTGGACAGTTGTATAGTTAAATGGTAGGACACAGAGGTTTGTAGTGAGGTGGACAATGTCAGGAATTAGAGACATGACTAGTCACATATTCCAGGCATCTGCCTGGGTCCAGTACTCATTAGCCTGTTTGTCTCAGGCATATCTCAGGGATTACAAAACAGCATCATCCTCCTTGCTGATAATACAAAAACAGGCATGGAAGTGGAGTATGAGGAAGAATTTTGCAAAGGATTTGGAAAGGCTGAAAAAGTGCATAGAAAAGTGGCAGTTGAGGTTGAGTGCAAACAAAGGCAAACTACTGTACTTCAGCCACAATAAACCTGGTGAGACATGTCAGCCAGGAGGAGTGGAAGTAATGAAAGTTAGGGCAGGTAAAGGATCATGATGTGTTGATCACACTTGCACTAAATCACAGTGTTAAGAGCATGAGGGCAGTAGCAGCAACAAACAGAATGCTGGTCTGAATCCTCAGATGGATAGATTGCATAAGTAAAGAGATGATGCTTTAACTCTATATAACCTTGGTCAGACCACACCTTGAGTATGATTGCCATTCTGGAGGCTGTATAATACAAAGGGATAAAAGCTGCTTCAAGGATAGAGGAAACATCCCAGAGGGATCCAAGGAGAGACAGAAGGGAAGGAATATGAGTAGAGGTTAGGAGATGGGGCTCTTCTCACCTAAGACCAGGAAGGACAAGGGCGATAAGATGCTGGAGCAGAAGATCATGTGATGGAGATATAAGGTGGTCATTTCAAATGGGCAGGACTGAAACATAAACAGGGGTGCAGCTAGCGGACTATAAAGACTAATTACTTCCGGGATCTCTGAAAATAGTTTTTCATGGAATGGGATGTGGAACCATGAAATGAACTACTAGAATCAGTGGTAGACAGAGAATCTACTGAGGCCTTCAAGCAGGTTTGGGAGAAGTAGAAAAAAGGTAAGGGAGAAGGCAGGGTTGGAGGGAAGGCAGAATGTTAAGGCGCTTAAAAGGGCAGACTAGATATACTTATTGTCTCCTTCTGCCATCAATCAAATGTATTGCAGTATAAAGTTGACATAGTAAGGAAAAGACTGCAAAAAGCATTCATTTAAAAAACCTGGCTGACAGGTGATCTGTCCCAGGACACATATTATTTTCTTTTTTTTTTCTATTCTTTTTAAAGCTGCTCATTTCTCCTAAAAAAATGTCTTTGGTTATTGACTGTGCCTTCATTTGTCTTAATGACAAGCTGCTCCTGGATTAGAGGTTCTATTTCTGACTGCTTCAAAAAGTAGTCAAAGATGACTAAAAAGACATAGTTTAATAATGAATTTTAAAAATAGCCACAACGTCTTAGAGAGTGATGTTCTTGTTGTAAGATATGGGGTCAGTCATAGCCTGTATGTGGAAAAGCAATTGTACTTTGTCATAAACTGAAATAGTTTTCTGGTTTGGGAGTAAAATGGCAGTATTATAATCTCATTTTTTCTATTAAAGGATGTCCTTATACTCATACTTTTGTGTATGTTTGTGTTGGAAGACAGTGATTGTGAGGGTATATTGAACAGACTCATGTCAAGAGTTGTGTAACACCTGTACCCATTTTTTTCATTAAAGAGGCACCAGATATATAAAATGTAGATAAGATATGCACCATTTATACTTGTTCTTTCAGTAATTATGGAGCTATGTCTCTTAGAATGGGATAACTTACTGTCAGAAAACTGTATTACCTTACCTGGAATGAAACTGTTTTAAATTGTTTTAAAAATATTTTTTTTATTTGAAAAACTTTTAATCTATGGAAAATATTGAAATATAACTACTGTATTTTTTGCTTTTTATTGAGACAGCCAACTAGACTTTAAAATCGTTCAACCAAAGAAAGACTGAACTAGGATTATCGTACTCCCCTCTTTGCACTCTTCTTGTTATCTGAATTATGAACTTGATGACTTAAAACTGATCACATCATCAGCCCCAACAGCTTTTAAAATACAGGTAATATTCAAATGCAGGAGGAGGGAGGAAGAAAGGAAAAGGCCCACTTCAATAACAATGGAAATCAAATAACTAATAACTACATGCTAAAGTTCCCCTTATACTTGCCAGTTAACAGAACTAGATAAAAAATGAAGGACAATGTTTAGACTTATATGATCGGTACGGGAGAGGATTCCTTACCTGCTTGCAATCCACTCCAGGGTATAAAATCCATGGATATAAATTAAAAGTTAGCAACTGCCAAAATCTGTTCAGAAATTAAATGTCCTTGTGGATATTCTAGTTCTGCACCACATGCAAAGTAATATCTATAATGGATTCAGAAAACAGCAGTCATAGTAAAACTGTACAGGTATATGCAAAGCTGCACAAGGGGTAAGATGAACAAAAAAGCAACTTCCACTGAGTTTCTCACTAGGGTACCACATTATTTATTTATTTATATATTGTATCTATTTGTTGATTGGATAAGCCCACTAGACAAGTGGTCCTTTTTCAGGAGCAACTTAGGAGCACTGTCTGGTTAAGTAACTTCCTCTGAGTCACACAGCAGGCAAATGAAAATAAATTAGAGTAAAACATATCAATCCTGCACTTAAATGTTAGCTGTCACAGAATCTATAAGCCAATCACAGTCCCACAATGTCTACTGAATTTATCCAAGTTTGCCTCAGAAAATATATATAAGGTAGTTCATCTGAATATTATTGTGGTTTGCTCTTATGTAGTTTTGTGTCACTTGCAACACCAGATGGCGTCAAAGCACATTTAAGTGCGTTTAAATGTGCCTAAATGAAGTTAAAAGCCTGGAAGATTTAATTGTATAATTATATATTTATATGTGTATTTTTTAATATACATACCATCAAGTAAATTAGTGTTTTGAAGTTATTTTAGCAAGATATGCATGTAATATGTTTTTAAGTAAGTGGCTCATAGAGTGATTAAAGTTTATAACATCAGATTTTGTATGGGAGAATGAGTTTTAAGAGTTTTTTAAGGGTTAATGGTTTAATGAACTAATTAAGATTAATTATTGTAAAATTCTGGGTATAAAAGGAGTTGTCCTTGTTGTTATTCCATTTGACTTTGATTTTCTGAAGAAGACCACGAATCGAAAACGCATTACGACTGTTAGCGTTAAAGTTATCTGTCTCCTTGTGGATTAATAAAGAGTTTGGTGTTTCCAGAGGCTGAGCCTGATTTCCTTCAAGTGTGTGGTTTACATTTGCCTCAGAAAAGCTTGATAAAAAAACTCTTATTGCCCATTCAATTGCACACAAACATAGAGCACATTTTCATGACAAGTTAATACAAAAATACAGCCTCAAAAATAAGCATGTCTACATACATCATAATTTATGATTCTTAGTCCAAGGTTACTCCATCTTGAAGAAACAGTGATCAATACCAGATACTGTAAAACCTGTCTCACTATTTATATAGGAGGCTAAGATGCATACAAGCTCTATTTGTCTGCAGAAACAGTGGCACAGTGGCTGACAGCTTAAACTGTTATGTCAAAGCAACAAATTTGTTAGCTTAAGTGACCTAAAGCAAGTGACTAAGGTGTAAAATCAGCTAATGGTCATTAGACAATCAGGTATCCTGCCTCTTAACAAAGGACTAGCTTAATTAACATCCACGAGTCCCACTGCCAGCCCAGAAGATTTGGCCCATGTCATATTTAGTGTGAATAGGAAGGAAGAAAGGGTATAGCAAGTGTATATCAGCGTGTATGTGTCGTGTGCTGCTGTGTCTTTAAGAAGCATGTCAAAAACTGAGCATACACATATAAATGCCAGGCATGTGTTATTCCTAGTGCCATTTTAGACTGCACCAGGGAGTGAGCTTGTATGATTGCAGCAGTTAGATTGTATATAAGTCACTTAAGTTGTCAGTAAACTTCTATTGTGATGTGTTTGTATAAAATAAAGCTGCTTGAACAGAACCCATGAAGACGCTTCTATTGTGTCCAAAGTAGGAGAGCGATATGGTGACAGAGCCAAGATCACAGAGAATAATATTCAGAGCCAAGAGGTGCAGAGATGACAGTGAAGGTAAACTAAAAGAAGTCAGCATGAAAAAGTCCCAGAAAAGAATCAAAGGTAATGAGAAATTCACACAAACTACTTTTTATATAAAAAGGACAAAAACGGGGATATAAGGGAAAAGAACACATTATTAAACAAGTGGAAGACACAAAAGATTTATTAACTAAAGGGAAATATTTAAAGTAAAGGTATTTGATGAAACGATTAACAGAAAAGTAAAATGGGCATGTTTAAAGGAAAATTAGTATGCATAAGGCAAAACGGGCATGTTTAGAGTAAAACAAGCACAAGAAAAGTACAATGGGCATGAAAAGAGATTAAATGAGCAGAACAAATATAATAAGGGCAAAAAAAAGGACACATTAATCGTAAATAAAGTAAGACGACTGCATGTTTTGGCAAAGTGCTGTGTTTTGGCATAACTATGACTTCGTATTGTATCAAGGGCATAACTAAAGTTATTTGAAGTATCTCAAAGTGTGTAAAAGTGCTTACAGTGTGTGCTTATTACTGTGTATGCATTCCAAAGAGTTTGTGTGCAAAGTGCAACTATTTCGTGAAGTGCAGTCGAAGTATAGCCATTTCAAGAAGTTTCTTGTGCTGGGTGTGTCACTTTGCAAAGTGCCATTACAGAGTGTTTCTTGTATTGTAAAGAATTGCCTAGAAAGGTATCGCAATTTGGGGGAAATTTCAGTGTGTTGTGCACAGTTTATTCGCAAAGTGCAATTACTTCAAAATGTTATTGACTCTAAGCTTTTCTTGCCCAGTTCATTCACATCGTTTAGTTATTTGAAGTGCTTTTTAAAATGATGAAAAGTTACTTTTGCAATACGATAATTTCAAAAGTATTACGGTGCCCTAGAAACTTATTTCACAAAGTCCAGTTACACCGAGCAGTTATTTGATATGTTTCTTACATTAAGAGGTGATTTCATGCAATACAGTAATTTCAAGAGTATTACAGTGTCTGAGAGAAACTTATTTTGCAAAGTTCAATTATACAGAGGCTCGTTGTGCTATTGGGCAAAGTTACAAGTGCTGGCATAAAATTCTGGCATATGTGTATGGGTTCATAGAACTGCAGTGGTGGTGCTGCGGTAACGTTGTCGCCTCACAGTTAGACGTTGTCCTGTTCGATTCTCAGCTAGAGCGTCTTCTGTGTGGAGACATACATAAATGGGTGTACCTTCATTGAAGGTTGTGCATCAGAGCCGGCAACTCGGCATGTAAATATCTACTGCCAATCATTAGCGGACCGGAGTTCCGCTGTGGCGACCCCTAACCGGGAAAAGCCGAAAGACACAACAACATGTGCATGTGTTCATGCTTATTTGCAAAACCCTTCACTGGTATGTGTTAATATGGCAGATGGATTTTGAAAGCCCTTACCTCTTGTATTTGATCAGAATATTGCAGAGAACTGGAGAATATTTGAGCAAGAGTACGATATTTTTATACAAGCAGATAATTTAGATTAAGATGCATGCACCAGGGCATTTATTTTGCTAAACCTAGCTGGGTCAGAGGCCATAGAAAGAGAGCGTTCATTTGTGTATGCACCAGCAGTATATGAAGGAGAAGGTGAAAAATGTTGTATTGTTGTGCAAGCTGAATCAAGGGAAGATCCCAAGTGTTTGAAGTGCAAGTTTAGAGAAATGTGTAACCCCCAGACAAATATTACATTAGAGAGGCATTTGTTTTACATGAGAGATCAGAAACCAGGGGAAACTTTTGCAACCTATATAACTGACCGCAGAAATAAAGCTAAGACATGTTGGTTTGGTGACTCAAAAGATGAGTTAATAAAGGACAGGTTCATGTGTGGTATTGATAATATGGGTCTATATTACATAGTCAAAGTTCTGTAACTTCGACTAACATATGTTTGAACACAAATGTCCGAAGTTACGGAACTTTGAGTATGAATAAAAAAAATAAAAACAAAAGGAAAAACAAAATAAAAAGTATATTCAGGGGGCAAGCCACCCTGCACCCCCCACATCCCCTGCTCTTTAAATATACCAACTCCGACGTCGTGCTACAGTGCAGTAAAGGGTTTCCTTTACTGCACTGTAGCACACCCTCATAGCATATACTCTTTTATTTTCTTTTACGTTTTTTTTATTTTTTTATTCATAGTTGAAGTTCCATTACTTTAGACATATGTGTTCGAACATATGTCAGTTAAAGTAACAGAACTTCGACTATGTAATATAGACCCTAATAATACTGCTGTGAGAAAGATCTTGCTTTGTGACAGTGATTTAATGTTGAGTAAAGCCATAGAGATTTCTCAAATCCATGAAGTGACAGAAAAACACACAAGTATGCTTGCAAGTGATAAGAGCATGGTTTCAGCAAGCTCCAGAGCAAGTGTAGCTAGCATGCAACACATGGCAAACAGAAGTAGGCCTAACCACATGGCAGCCCCAACCCCTGCTGACTCACCAGTAAACCACATAGTTTTCCACCAAATTCTAAGACTAGCTCAATTAGAAGGGAGTATCCCTCAGTCCAGTACAAACATGAATCAGCAAAATCCAAGTCCACCCTTATTGTTAACTGTCACAATTATGGTGCAAATCATGAGTCTAAAAGAGAGAAATCCTTAAAATTTGGTCAGTAATGTCACAAGTGTAAAAAATAGAACCATTTCAAAAAAGTTTGCAAATCAAGTAAATCTTACATAGTTGCAAAGAAAGGTCACACAAAAAGCAAGTTGATCAAGTAGAGCCACAGCAGTCAACTTTTTGTGTAGATGGTGTATCAGTAGTTGGTGAAAGAGTTGATGCAGTGAATTTATTGGCAAAGAGCAAAGTGCACTGTACTGTCCGGATCAATGGCAAATCCACAGAGTAGACACTGATTCAAAGTGTAATGTTATATCAGCAGACACATTTGCCAAAGTGAGAATGAATGAACAACTCACTGTGGCCAGTACTGCGAAATGTCGCTTATGGAGGTGAAGAAATTCAAACCGAAGGCTCAGTGATGCTTTCATGTTATTTGGTCAAGAACTGTTACAACTTGTTATTCTATGTAGTCTGAAGACCAGTACAGTCTTTACTGGGTATCAAAGATACTGTAAGAAGGAATCTGCTTTCTTTTACCAGAGAAGTTCACCACATAAGTACATCTCCTAATTCTAATTTTTCTGAAGCCATTTTCTCAGACTATGCTGATGTTTTTGATGACAAGATGGGTAAACTTCCAGTTGTATATTCCATGAAGTTAGACCCAGAGGTTACTCCAGTAGTCAGACCAACAAAAAGAGTTCTGATAGCTATGCAAGATAAAGTTAAGGCTCAGTTTGAATAAAATGGTGCAGCAAGGTGTAATTTGTCCAGTCACAGAACCAACTGAATGGGTGTTGTCTATGGTAACAGCTCACAAAAAAAAAGGCTCAGATGAAATCAGAATAGGTATTGATCCAAGAGATTTGAACAAAGCATTGAAAAGGCCATATCATCCAATGCGCACAGTCGAAGAGGTCGCAGCCCTAATACAAAATGCCACTGTTTTTTTTCTGTTTTGGATGCAGAAAAGTTCATTTTGGCAAGTGATGCTTGATCGCAAATCCTCATTACTAACCACTTTTGGCACTCCATTTGGCAAATACAGATTTTTAAGGATACCATTTGGGATAAATTCAGCAAGTGAAGTCTTTGGTGTGCAATGGAGAACATTTTTTCGGGTTATCCTTGTGCCATAATAGTTGATGATTTATTGGTTGGAGGCAACGGTGAAGCAGAGCATGACAGAAACCTAAAGAAAGTTCTAGACAGAGCACGTGAAGTAAACTTGAAGCTCAATCCTCTGAAGTGCAAATTCAGACTTCCAGAAGTTATATATGTAGGTCATTTATTTACTAGCACCGGCTTGAGACCAGACCTGACTAAGCAAGCAACTATTCTTTAGATATCAGCACAAGACAATGTTCAATCTCTACAGCCTTTTCTAGGCATGATCAACTATTTAGGCAAGTTTATACCAGACTTCAGTGAGTTGACAGCACCTTTGAGAGAGCTAATGCGCAAAAATGTTGGTCATGGTTGGTAAAGCACCAAAAAGGCTTTTGAAAATCTTAAGCAGAAAATTGCCACCCCACCTACATTAAGATACTGTGACGTGAACAAGCCAGTCACTCTTTCCTGTGATGCTTCAAAATTTGGTCTCAACACAGTTATACTTCAAGAGGGCAGACTAGTAGCCTATACATCTAGAACACTTACCCAAACTGAGATGCAGTATGCCCAAATTGAGAAACAACTTTTGGCAATAGCATCTGCATGTTCCAGATTTCATGATTATATTTGTGGTCGAGCTATTCAGATTGAAACTGACCACCAGCCTCTAGTTACTATTCTAAAGAAGCCAATGCATTCAGCTCCAGTGAGATTACAAAGAATGATGCTCAAATTGCAAAAGTACAACTTCAAAATGGTCTATACAAAAGACAAACTGCTCTATCTGTTTGATACCATACCCAGATTGCCCAGAAATAAACGGATCAGCTTGACACAGAGAATTTTGACTTTGACATGATGGCAGTGTGTAATTTTTATATCACTAGGCTTTATGAGTTAAGAGATCACACATACACTGATCCAATTTTGCAAAATCTCAATCACTACATTAATGCTGGATGGCCGTCAAAGCAATCTAGTGTACCACTTTACAAGTACAAACCTATTTTTCTTACAGAAATGAAATGTTGATGGAAGATGGCATTATTTTCAGAGGTCCTAAAATTGTTGTTCCTGCTTCCTTACAACATGAATATATCCAGATTTTGCATTGTGGTTACCCAGGTTCCGCATCCACTAAGAGGCAAGCAAGAGAATTAGTACTTTGGCCTTCATTACTGAAAGACATTAATAAAGTACTTTCTTCTTGTTCAGTATGCAATAGTACTTGACTGCATTTGCAAAGAGAACCACTTCAGCTAAGTCAGATTCCTGAACTGTTGGTCTGATGAAGTGGATGTTATTCCGAGAAAGCGCTTACCTACTACAATAAAGGACATACTGATTTTCACTGCTGTGTGGAACCAGATTATTTTTCTTTTTCTCGTAGATTCCTGAACTACCTTGGTCAACAGTATTTTTATTTATTTATTTATTTATTTATTTATTTATTTAACATTTGTTGACTGGGAAAGTCCGACTAGGTTCCACAGAGCCTGTTTTCAGCAGAGGCCCGGGGAGAAATGCTCCAGGTGCATGTCTTTGGAACTGATATCTTTGAATGGAACAATTAACACTACTTAGTATTGGTAGACTCTTCTTCAAATTGGTTTGAGATTGATCTACTACCTAATTTAACATCCACTTCTGTTATTACTAAGTTGAAACATCATCTCTCAGTCCACAGTAGTTTGCACAAAGTTATTTCTGACAATGGTACTCAATTTACTATCCAGTTGTTTCAGAAATTTGCAAGAGAATGGGACTTTGTACATGTCGCTAGTAGTCCTGAATATCCACAGTCCAATGGTCTAGCTGAACGTACAGTGCAGAATGCAAAACAATTACTTAAAAGGTCAAAGCGTGACAATACTGATGTCTTTTTAAATTTGTTTAATCTCAGAAACACACCCAGTGACGGTATTCTTGGCTCACCTGCTCAAAGACTTCTTTCCAGGCAAACCAGAACTACACTACCTATTAGTCCCAGTTTACTGAGGCCTAAAGTTAAGAACAATAAAACCATTAAGGCTCAATTATTCAAGAAGTGTTCTATCCAGAGGTCCAGTTATGATAAGTCGAGCAGATTTCTTCGTCCGTTGAGGGAAGGAGAGACAGTGAGAATACAAACGGTGAAAAGTTTCGACCGGATTGGTCAAGTTACAGGTATATGTGCCAAACTTGAGATCCTACCATGTAGAATCTGAGGGTGTGGAGTACAGGAGAAATCGCAAACATCTTCTTTCTGTATCAGAATCATCATTGCAACATTATCCTTATGACACAGACTCTAGATCTCAGAGTGAACCAAGCATTGTTCCCATCCCAGAGTGTGTTCCAACCTCTGATTCCATTCCTGAAGATATTCTATAGACTTCCAAAATCGAACATTTTGATGAGACAGCTCCAGTTGCTAAGTCCAGTTCCCAGTTTTATGTCACATGATATGGATGAATATCCAGGTCCAGTGTGAAATACGCAGCAAAATGGACTTAACTGTGTATATATGTACCTAGCCTTGTGTAAATGCATGACAATGTATTGTCTGCGATATCTGCATGCCAAATAGATTCAGAACATTGCATTTTTCATTTAAAGAGGGAGGATGTAGATCAGAGTGTACGTGCTGTGTGCTGTGTCTTTAAGAAGCATGTCAAAGACTGAGAACGCACGTTTAAATGCCAGGCACGTTCTATTCCTAGTGCCATTTTGAGAG
This sequence comes from Protopterus annectens, assembly GCF_019279795.1. NCBI lineage: Eukaryota > Metazoa > Chordata > Ceratodontiformes > Protopteridae > Protopterus > Protopterus annectens. Next base: position 1,572,877,190 of record NC_056737.1, read on the forward strand.
TGCAACCAAGGAGTGAGCATGCATGATTGCAGCAGTTTGTTAGCATTGCCACCTCACAGTAAGAGGTTTTCTGGTTCGATCCTCGGCTGGGGTGCCTTCTGTGCGGAGTCTGCATGTCCTCCCTGTGGTCGTGTGGGTTTCCTCCGGTTGCTCTGGTTTCCTCCCACATCCCAAAGACATGTTGTAGGTGGATTAGACACTCTAAATTGGCCCTAGGCATGAGTGTGTGTGTGCCTTCTGTGGAAAGTTGGGTACCGGGCTGGCAACTCGACACAGTAAAACTCCACTGCCAATCATGAGCGGACAGGTGATCCGCTGTGGCGACCCCTAACCTGGAAAAGCCGAAAGAAGAAGTCTGTATGTAAGTTCCTTAAGTTAAGTCAGTAAACTTCTATCCTGATGTGTTTGTATAAAATAAAGCTGCTTGAACAGAACCCATGAAGACTCTTCTATTGTGTCCAAAGTAGGAGAGCGACAGCAAGTGTATCAATTATTCACAATTTCTATGGTATACTCTAATCTATTCAATCAAAATAATTTCACAGCAACTTCTGTAATGCTGCCCATTAAGTCAAAGAAAATTAGAGTAAACTCCAGGTATCCTTACACAGCCCACTCTTAACCCTTTAACTTGCCTCCATTAAATGGACTTTTTATTAGCTTCAAATCCCAGTGCTGAAACATTTGGGGAGCAGACAAAGAGCTAACTGTAGAAGATGTTGAGGGAGATAAGTATGAAACACTGAAGACTAAACTCAGACTCTTAAAAAGAAACTAAAATGAAGTGAAACAACAGACATGAGAAACAGAATAGCATGTAAGGAAGGGAGACAGATGAGCACAATTATTCATTTTATAACTAGTATGCGCAGTGTTTTGTGTTGACCTATTCATTATGCAATGTTTTGCTGAGAGAGTTTTCATTCCTTTACTGTTTATCCCTGGCTGTCCATCCATCTGTCAGATCAAGTTTTGCTAGAGCTCCAACCCTATGGAGAACAGCCACAATTTCATCAGATGAAACATAAACTTTTGAAACTTCAATTTTGCAGGTGTATTAGTTTCCAGACCCGGGCTGACAGGAAGAGACTTAAAAGTTATTGAAAAGTCACTATCTCATCTTAACTTCATAACTTTAATAACCAAGTGAGTTCACTGTTTCTGCTTTTTTGCCTTTTTTTTCTGAGCACCATCTGTTTCTTTAAATGTGACAAACCATATGGTAATGAAGGACAGTATGTTTGTGGAATGAGTAACAGATTGCAGATCTCTGTGTTCTTTCTCAATATTTAACTTAGTGATACAATCAAGGTACAGGATGGGAGAATGGGTTTATTCAGGAAATCCAGCACCTTCTTTTAATCAAAATAAGCAAATGTTTTTCTTTCTGGCACAGTTTTCCTAATTATCCAGTTTTATTTTCAGTAAGTGAATTTGGACCAGGAGAAAATTAATGTGGATTTCAGACTTCTGGAGACAGAAGTGACATTAGCTACTGACAGTTCTAATGCAGAGAACTGTTTTTGATGTGTTATAGTGATTCCTTTCAGGTTTTCAATTTGACTGAAACGACAGTTGAAACAATTTAAATTCTGAGGTGAAAGTACAAAGGCTGCTCAGAAATAGTTTTGTCTCTAAAAATGTAGAAGCCCCAAATCCAGTATGTCAAGACATAGATTTAATGGGATTAGCAGGCAGTTGGGCTACAGATTGTGCCACTGTTGCATGAATACGATAACCCTAGAGCTGTTTTTTTTTTTCTTTCCCATCTGCAAACATTTCATTGCCATTGACTTTTATTACAGTTATATGGAAAGAAACTACCTGAAATATAAGAATTAATTCAGCAAATATAAAGTTTTATTTTAGTCATTTAGAAAACTATTCGATGATTCACCCAAACCGGTAAACATTTTATAATGAGTCCTAAATACAAATCATGAAATGCATGGAAAAATATTGTTTGAGTCTACATCAGTAGCAAGCTGTAGATTATAATGTTTACACACAAAATAACATGTAAAGGCTTAAATAAATCAGTAGCAAAAAAATGTTAATTCATAAATAACGAGTAACCCAATGAGCATTAATTCCTTTTTACAGCCACCTTTTAGTGCAGCAACAAAATGTTTTAGAGAAAATGTATTTATTTGTTTATTCGTTTAACATATCATTTCATAATCTATCCTGAATAGGTCATGAGCCTCGGGTACTGCAAGTAGTGAGGGAGAGCTCTTTAGACGTGGAAAGCAGAGTATAAACCCCAAAAAGACTAAGGGAAGAGTAGGCTTGGGAAGAGGCAAACTGTTGGATTTGTTGAATAGCTGAGGCAAAGAAACTGTCTATGTGGTGAAGATGTAAGGATGTACATGAAGCCTGGGAAAATAATAGGAGCATATTGGAGAAAATGAATGGCAACCCAGTACAGAATAGTTGGTTATTATGTTTACTTGGGGTCACAGCAAAACAATAGACATGTCAAATTTTGAAAGGAGGGAGTTGTTAATTATAAGGTAGAAAAAAAGAAAAGCCGAGTTGTTTGACAGAATGAAAAGTAAAAATAAAATAAACTGATTTCAGAAAGTGGTTCAAAAATAATTATAACAAATTTAAGGAATTAGTGAATTAGAGCTCTGGGCAATGGGTGTAAGCTATTAAAGGAAGACAGAGGCCAAAGGTAGTAAATGGTGCAACTGTTGGGCTGTAGAATCATATTAAGGAAAAGAAGTTACCATGTGGAAGTTAAGGGAGGAGGATAAGGAAATGGTAGATGAAATATGCGAGCCTGATGTGCAATCATTTCCCTTATTGAGAAAGCAGGTGAGTAAAAATGTTAACATGGTTTGAATATTATGAATCAATCAAGTATATGTTGTGTATATGCTTGTTCATTTGTCAGCACCATAACCGCCCACATGTTTTACAATTATGTTTAGATCTGGAGAGTGTGCAATCTATTTTACATGATTGGACAAAAAAGTCAAGCAAAACTTATGCAGAGGAAAAAAGATAGCCTTAAAAAACTTGAAAACGACAAATCAAATAAGTTATATTTCTCTCAAACGCATACACCCACATTTTCTAACTAATCTAGTACAAGAATATAAAGTGATCTGACCAAGAAGTATTGCAAAGATGGTGATATCACAATTTTTCGGAAGTTCTACTAAACCATACAATTGCAGAAATATCATCCCCCTTCACGATTCTCGTACACCGAAAGAAAAACGCGTAATGTGGTCGGTTAGTTGCTGCATTTCACAAATGGGCAGAGTTTACTAATTCTGCATTTCAGTGTTTAGTAAACTGCCTCAGGTAGCGGTATTTTTTAAAACTTATTTATTGAAAGTTCGTACGCAAGTAAAAGAAATAATTTAAAAATAACAATTTCCATTTGGATGTTGAGCAAAGGAAAAGATAAACAAACCCATCAGGGCTGACATGCAACTATTGACAATTTTCTCAGCAGCTAATAAGCCTACATTTAGTGTGTTTCACCTCCGGTCTGGTAATCAGCTGTAAACTCAATCGTTGTTTGTTTTGAATACATAACTTGGAACCTAAGGCTGGCTTCTCTGCCAAGACGGGTGTTGGATCACATATATGGATCATTTACATCTAAGTTCCTGTTATTCTTTGTGTATAAACAAGAATCGGATTAATAGGGTACATGTTCCAGCAGCTTAAGCAAGAGGACGTTCAGAAGCATTTTCTCCAAACTATCTACCGTTTACACAAATCTGGCTGAAGTAAAACGTCTCCAGCTCTGCTCTATTAAAACACACTGCCAATAAAAGTCACTAAAAGTCCAATTCAGCAAATAGTAGACCTCTCAACCAATTGGGGGACAAATTTCAACAGAATCAGGGACAAGTCAAGAAAAAAAATCAGGGACAATCAGGGACACTTTTAAAATATTAGTGCTGTTAACTTGAAACATTGACAGAATCAGAGCATATGAATTAATACACATTTTCTGAAGTAAAATAAGTTTATAACTCTTAATTATTGTCATTATTATTCATTAAGTGTAATTCACCACATTTCCTCCAAAAGTCACTAGTTTTAGGAGGGATTAAGAGGGACAGAGTTAAAATTTGAGTCAAAATCAGGGACAGTTGAGAGGTATGTTAGGTAGTGCTAATTATATAATTTCTTTTTTTTTCAAAACAAGTTTATTGTTTTAACATATAAGAGAAATATCATAACAATTTTATACAAATAATTAAAAATAGGTATTATTATAATATTCAACAAAACAACTAAAGTATTTACAAAGACATCCACTACAATCAGATCAATTAATTAAACTAAAATACTGTGCTATTGAAATTAGAATTTTTTAACAAATTTTGTAAATTATCCCATACAATAAAATGTGATGTTTTTCTAGTTGTTCTCATTCTAATTGTGCTTATTTCCATATGACACATTATATTCATAACATTTTTAAATTCATTGAACGAAGGAGGTGTATCTGAAATCCAATTTCTAGTTATTATTTTCCTAGCCACTGCTAGGATAGACCATAACAAGGGAAGCTTAATATTTTTAACACATTGAGGTACAGGTGTGTTGAATAATATAAGAGACTTAGAAATAATGAAATTATCTGTAAAAAGAGCCTGCAAAATTCATTAATTGACTTCCAGTATTCTTTCAACTTCATACAGTCATAAAACATATGAGCCCAGTCAGCATTAATTTCTACATTACATCTCTTACATAGATTATCTTTATTATTAATTTTATTCATCATCAAAGGTGTATAAAAAGATCTATGTAAAAATTTCCATGTATAAAGTCTCCAGACAATGGAAGATGTAGTTCTATAAGCAGATTCCAATATATATTGTTTATCTTGTTGAGTTGGTGGGTCCCCATTAATAGAGGTGAAATAATTCCAGTATGAATCTACATTGTAAAAGTTTCTTGTCTGATAATTTTATGTATATATGAAAGTGTACCTTTATCAGAAACTTTATGCTGTAAATTTATTATCAAGTAATCAATCAGTTTTGGAATAGATTCTTTAACTGTTATAGACATTAGATCTATTCTATCAATGAGATGTTGTCTAAAGATCTGAACCTCTAACCAGCAAGTTTCTCTTAGATCAAATTCTTGTTTTAAGAAATCTAGATTTTTAACTTTATTATCAGATATCAGCTGATACCAGTACTTTAGATTATTATCTATAGCTAAATGAGCTCCTTCAGAAGTAGATGACATAAGCATACCCTGAGTATAAATTATAGGGAATACAATAAAATTCCATTCCCTATACTTAGGGTGCATGAATATAAAGTTACGATAACTAATAATGATATTTAATGGGTAACAGACCATATGTTTAGGTGTAATAGGTGAAGTACAAAATTCCTTTAGCAACCACAACATGGAGTTATTTATAATCATATTTTTATGTGTTAAGGAGATTTTCATGAAGTGCATACTAATTAGCTCCCAATAATCTTTCCATTTTGCGACATATGACCGATCTATTAATAAAGTAATAACTTTTATAATAGAAGAGATAATATATAAATTAAAGTCTGGAAAAGAAATACCCCTTGAGACCAGCTATTAGTATGTTTCTTTAATGCAATCCTAGGTCTATTAGGTGCCCATAAGAAATTTAACATTAGTGTATTCAGTTTCTTGATAGTTATTTTTGTAGGTGAAAGTATTATTGATTGTATTAAGTATAAAATCTTGGGGAATATTATCATTTTAATAATTGTAAGTCTCTCCTCCATAGTAAAAACATATTATTCCAGGTATTAAAAAGATTTTGTATATTAAGAAAACAGGTATTATAGTTATTATATATAATAGATTTAATATCTTTAGATAGTATTATACCTAAATAAGTTATCTGACCTGAGTTGGGTACATATTTAGTAAAATCACTAATGAGAGTATTTTTCGTGTATATATAGGTAGTATTTTAGTTTTTCTTCATTGAATATTAAACCAGAAATACTTTTAAAATTCATCATTTTATCAAATAAAGACTGCATAGAAGAATTAGATCCTGCTGATGTAATTAGAACATCATCTGCAAAAAGTTGAATTTTTGATGTTGTATTTTCTTCTATTTCAAAACCCTCTATGTCAGTACGGTTTCTAATCAAATTAGCCCAAGGCTCCATTACTAAAGTGAATAATAGTGGAGAAAGTGGACATCCTTGCTTTGTACCTTTAAGAATGGGTATTTTTTGTGAACATATGTTCCTACCTTAATATAAGCCAGTGTTCCTTTGTATAAATGCTCAATTAAATTTACAAATGCATCAGAGAAATTTGTGCATTTCAGTAAGGTAAACAGATAGTCCCAACTTACTGAATCAAATGCTGAACCTATATCAAGACTAATAAGTGTTAAATCTTTCTTTTTCCTATTTGCAAAATCAATTAATGTTAAAGTTCTTCTTATATTATCAAAAGTATTTCTATTTACAATGAAGCCCGTCTGATCTATGTCTATAATGCCGGGATAATTGTCTTCAATCTATCAGCAAAAATACTCATAAACATTTTATAATCAACATTAAGTAATGAGATGGGTCGATATGAAGAACATCTAGTTGGATCTTTATTAGGTTTTAAAATTGGTGAAATAAATGTATATTGCCAAGATGGGGGTTATTAACTCAGTTTGGGCCAGAATAAAACCTTATGTATTAATGAATATGTAGTTTTAGAAAGGATTTTATATATCTCTGGTATAATACCATCATTACCCGGTGCTTTGTTTGATTTAAGCTTATTTATTTGTGTAATAACTTCTGTATATGAAATACTCTTGTCCAATAGTTTAATCTGTTGTTTATTAAGCTTTTTATTCATGTTTGTGGTTATAAACTCCTTTATTTTATCTTTAGGTTCCATGTTAATGTTGTTATGGTTAATCTTGTGAAAGTGATTTCTAAATTCATCCAGTATTTCTGGTATACTAGAAACATTCTTCTTTTTCCTTAGAGAAAAGATTTCTTTGATATGGTTTTGTTTATTCAATCTTTTTGTTTTATTTTTAAGTCTATGTAAGTATTTGGGGCTTATTGAATAAGACAAAAACTTGTATTTCTCTAAAGTTATTTTAACTTTATGAGTTAAAATTTCTTTGTATTTCTCATTTAGTTTATTTATTTCTTCAATAACTTTCCTGTCCATAATATTTTCTTTATTATTATGTTTATAAGAGTCTAGTTTACTTTGAATATCTAACAATTCCTTATCCCAAGATTTCCTTTTGTTATTATACCATCTGATACTTTGTCCATATAGATATGATTTTAAGGCATCCCAAACATAGACAATGGAGACTTCAGGAGTATTATGTATGTCTAGAAAATGTTGTACTTCTGAAAGTATATATTCTTTATAGTCTTTTAGCTGAGTTAAGTATGCTGGTATCCTTTTGATCTGAACATTATGAGTATTTTTATCATGAATTCAAAACAATTGAGTTATGATCAGATATAGGATATGAAATGATTTTGGAATTAATTAAATCTGTTACCATCTGGTTAGAAATAAAGACCCTATCTATTTTGAATAAGTTTTGTATCTGTTAGAAAAAAAGGTGTATGGTAATGATTTTGACTCTATCTGATTATTAATATCATTCAAATGATAAGAATTAGCAAAATCATTTAAATGTTTTGCATTAGATGTAATTCTTCTTTTCTTTATAGTGGTAGTATCACTTTCATGTAGTATACAATTAAAATCACCAGCTAAAATAATATCCCCTACAGAGAATGATATGATCTTATCAATATGATGTTTCACTGTATTAATACCAATTCCAGGTATCCAATATACATTAATTAAAGTGTAAGTCTTCCCATTAATTTGTATTGTAACCATACAAAACATTCCTTTGTCATCCTGATAAGACTTAATGGTTTTAGGAATGGGCATACTTTTATTCCATAAAATAGCCACTCCTCTTTTTTCTGAGTGTGCTCTGAACTAACCAATACTGTATACTTATTAGTGGCTAGTTTATCAATATCTTTTTCAAGAGATGGGTTTCTTGCAGGAAGACTAGATTGGCCTTGTGTAGATTAATGTATCTTATTAGGCTTGCCCTTTTACACGGATTATTCAATCCATTAATGTTTAAAGAAATTCCTTTTAAAGATGTCATTTGGCATTTTTAAAACTCAAGAATCTTATGATCGAAATAACAAATAACAAGATAAATAATGTTACATCTCCTCTTTTAGGTGTACCTTTAAATATAGCTGTATTTATTAAATCTCTTATGGGATTTTGTATAGGATTCAATTTTGTTTGTAGTGACAATGAGTGTACAAAATATATTGTGGATGTCAAAACTATATACATATAACAATGAACAAGTGAAAATAATGTAAGGATTAAACCTTGCATCCCACCTGGAGTTGAAAACTCCAACTTAGAGCAGTATTTACTACTCAAGTTAACCCCTACCCTAAGCAGCAGTACCTCAGCTACCACCTTATCAATTTAATACTAGTTATATTTAACTGAGGTTAACAGTTTTCAATTCAATTATCTATCAAGACAAAACTACACATTTGGTAAAACAGCATCATATAAACTAAAATAAACTTTTTTTTTTTTTTTTTTTAAAACTGTTCATACTATTATATAGATCTATGTAATATATAACACTTGTATTCTAATAGCATTCAAATAATCTTAATGTTAGAAATCAAGAGGAGAGAAAATTATGTTCTAACATTCATTTAAATCAAAAACTTTGGCTAATATGATTCAGACATTACATGCATTAAGATGCATCTATTTTCTGTCATGTGAATTCTATCAACAGCTTCCAAAAATCTTGAATTGTTTGTATATGAGCATTTACTTAAACTCATTATTGTCAATAGAGTAAAATATTGTATTCATAAAATTATTATAAATCATATTGCATAGTTATGCAGATTCTCAGAAACACCTGTTATTACCTAAAAAAAAGCCATCACACACATAAACACAGACACACACACATATATACACACACCCATATACACACACACACACACACACACACACACACACACACACACACACACACACACACACACACACACACACACACACACATACATATACACATACACATATATACATACATACACACACACACACATACATACACACACACACACACACACACACACACACACACACACATATATATATATATATATATATATCTGATCTCACTGAGTTGTGTCTTTGTAGAGCACTATCCTACTTGCTGTCCCTAGAATAAATCTGTCTGCTTTATACAAAATAATGCACAGCAAACACATATTAGTAACCAGATTTTACAATCATGCTAACCTACTGCTTTAAAATATATCACATGACATTTCTTCCAGAATAGAGTTATAAGATTATTTATGCTTGTCAATCAGATGAATTAAATGAGTTATAGTAAAGTATATGTTTGGGACACAAGTTTTAACACAGATTATTATGCTACTGTTAAGTAGATTTTCAAAACATTTAAATAAATGTTTCATTTTCTATGCCTTCTAAAATAAGATATTTACTTGCTACAAGAAACTACATCATCTAAACTCATCATAACTGACACATTTTATGAATAGAGTATTTTTCCTGTATCTGTGGTGTGTCAGTGTGATAACCTTGTCAATGTTTATACTAACTGCTTTCAGTTTCTCTGTGAAAATTCTGTGAGTGAAGCTTCTGAGGAAACTCATGGACACTGTGCATGAGACAGCCCACATCCCAGATTGTCTCCTTAACTTTTTGGTGGGAAACTTATTAAAACTTGTGGCAAACATTCATTTTGTCAATAGAGTAAAATATTGTATTCATAGAAATTATTATAAATCATATTGGATAGTTATGCAGATTCTCAGAAAAAAAAGCCATCACACTCACACACACACACACACACACACACATACACACACACACACACACACACACACACACACACACACACACACACACACATATATATATACATATATATATATATATATCTGATCTCACTGAGTTGTGTCTTTGTAGAGCACTATCCTACTTGCTGTCCCTAGAATAAATCTGTCTGCTTTATACAAAATAATGCACAGCAAACACATATTGGTAACCAGATTTTACAATCATGCTAACCTACTGCTTTAAAATATATCACATGACATTTCTTCCAGAATAGAGTTATAAGATTATTTATGTTTGTCAATCAGATGAATTAAATGAGTTATAGTAAAGTATATGTTTGGAACACAAATTTTAACACAGATTATTATGCTGCTGTTAAGTAGATTTTCAAAACATTTAAATAAATGTTTCATTTGTTATGCCTTCTAAAATAAGACATTTACTTACTACAAGAAACTACATCATTTAAACTCATTATAACTGACATATTTTATGAACAGAGTATTTTTCCTGAATCTGTGGTGTGTCAGTGTGATAACCTTGTCAATGTTTATACTAACTGCTTTCAGTTTCTCTGTGAGAATTCTGTGATTTGAAGATTCTGAGGTAACTCAAGGACATTGTGCATAAGACAGCCCACATCCCAGATTGTTTCTCTTAACATTTTGGCGGAAACTTATTAAAACTAGTGACAAACATTCATTTAGCAGTGTAAATGCATCTAAACATGACAGAACCTCCACAATGTATTCCACAGATCATCACAGCCTCTATGCAAGTGAAATTAAACTCAAAATTACCAACAAGCAATAAAACTCAGCATTCTTCTCCCAACTCAATTTTCATACAAATCCTATTATTCACTGTGCCCACACAGTCAAAAGCATTTCTATATATTAATAAAGAAAAGAAAAGAGAGTAGAAAATAAAAGGGAGTGAGGCAGAAATAAAAAAGTAAGAGAAAGCTGTAAGAAGTATATACAATGGAATGTTACTTACTGTTTATATTAATAGAGTTAAAAATAAAACATATTATTTACTCTTATTTAGTTCTGATTATTATTAGTTAAAGCATGACAGATTATTTACAAACAAGCATAAGCAGTATAATCAAGAAAGTATAATTAGAAATAGCATTTGAAGAACTTATAAACTTTTACAAGAAATAAATATGTTATTATTCTATTAATGATATTTTCATTACTGTTCTCTCCCTGCCCTCCCCCACCCTTTACCCACTACATAATCTAAATAGAATGTCATTGTTTAAACAAAGAAAATAAAAGAAGAAGAAGGAAAAAAAAAAGATAAAGATGAAAAATATGCAGCAAATTACTAACCTCACGTTTTTCAGAAAGAAAAACAAATCGAGTCACAGCCTGCCATTAAATCCTCAGGCATTTTGACTGGTTATGAAACAAAACATTTCTTTGCACATAGAGAATAACTTTGATTAAATCTTTTCCAAAATATTTGTGGCTTTCTGGAAATGCAGGAACTATATTCAAAAAGATTAATAATGAACTAAAATGATGAGAGAAAAAAAAAAACATATAACAAATCATTTGTTGTTTAGTCTCTTCTTCTTCTCTGAAGTCTTCCAGGAAGCTTCAGTTGCCAATCTCTTTAATGAAGAACTAGCCCATTCCATTTCTTCTATTTTATCCAAAATCCTTTTTCTTTGACAAACAGTAAAGCAGAGTCTAAATCATCAAGACCTTAGGACCATCAGGAAGGAAGATTTTAAGCTTGGCAGGAAACAGAAGGTATGTTTTAAACTGTGCTTTTTAAGCTCCCTTATTAGTGGCAGAAAACTTTTCTTTTAGCAATTACCATGGAAGAATAGTCATTGTCAAAACGCACAGTTGTCTCATTAAACTTAACAGGAGCTTTAGCCCAAGCAGATTTAAGAACCATCTCTTTATCAAAAGATGATAGAAATCTAACTATAACTGATCTAGGATAGTTTTTGTTAGAGTTAGTATTAGCTATAGATCTATGTGCTCTTTCGATACCAAAAGAGAATGCTTCTGGTAAATCTAAAGTTTTAGGGAGCCATGTTGTCAAAAAAGAAGTATTATTGTTACCTTCAATATTTTCTGGCAGTCCAAAAATCCTAATGTTATTGCGCCTAGATCTATTTTCCAGGTCATCCAGCTTTGTTTGTAAATGTGTATTTTGTTTCAGCAGAAACTCAATGTTGATTTCCTCTTCTTGTATTTTATTTTCCATGTCATTCACAGCTTCTTCTATGCCTGTCATCTGGATCTTCTGTTGTTGCAGGTCCATATGTAACAAGTCTATTTGTTTTGTAGTTTTTTCTATGAAAGTGTCTATTTTAGTATCCATTTTATCCATCTTAGCAGTAAGTTGCTGGACTATAATTATCAGAGACTGAAGTTCTTTCTTGATGCTGGAGTCTTGAGAATTTGTCTTACTGGAACTCATTTCAGACTGATAAACTGACAGGAAAATTTCCAAAGTAATTTCTGACAGGAATATTATTAAGATTTCCTTTCTTTTTTAGATATAGTTCAAGAACTATATAAAACAAACATATTTAGAAAGAAAATTACTTCAAGAATTAATTTTTTAAGTAATTAATTCCTGTCAATGTAATGAAATTGGTGGAGCTGAAGAAATCTGCTGCTATCCTGTGTTCATCCTTGGCCACGCCCCCAATTATATAATTTCTGAGCGATGCTGCTTCTCTAAACTCGATCGGACTACATAGAACAAGCTGACACGAGCACACTATAATCAGGATTCGCGTGTAGGGTCATAGTAAACACGAGGCTGCAGAAGCAAGCAACAAAACCTGAAACTGCGTGCAGAATATGACTCTTAATGGATGTTACTTACCACGAAGAAGAAATGCCCGAGATCAGCATTACTGTTATTTTTAATTTGCTGCTTAGTGTGATTGCTAGTGGTATTTATTTGCAAAATACACACTTTTTTATTTTTTTTTACAATGACGTGGCACATAATTTTACTGCGGAAGACCATGTACATAGAGGGACGCTCCCCCACCCACACGTTTTCTGATAATTTCTTATCTGACCAGTTATTAGGTATAATACATGCCTCCTGTGTGATGTGTTTGCCTAAATACATCACACGACTTTCCTAATTAAAAATATTGCTAGCCTGAAACTTCCAAAACAGATATGAATTATTATATTCTGTATCTCTTATAGACTCCTCTTACTTGGTTATTTTTGTTTAGCATTTAGTGCCAAGTACAGCGGTAGATCCAAAACAGACACGGATGGGAGAGCTACTGCTGGCTAAACATGAATGTCAGTAGTCGTTCAGTATGCATAGTCCCACTTGTTTTTGCACATATTGACCCACACATGATTTTCATTTCATGTTCTGCATAGGGTTGCCACCTTTTCAAATGCCCAAAGTGGGACTTTTTTTGTAGAAATGTCAGATTTTTGAGGGAGAAAAGATACCCCTGACCAGTACAAAGAATATAACTTCACTTTTTGCCAAAATAAATGCTTATTCTTGTAGTATTTGAGTTGCTTATGCCATTCATGTAACATTTAGGTGTTTCAGATAAAAAAAACTGCTTTACCCAACTATTAAAGAAAACTTAGGAAATATTTTTGTCCTAAAATCTCAGGACATTTGTAATTTTTTTAATTTTTTCACAGGACACAACTGCCCAAAGAGGGACTGTCCCTCACAAAGTGGAACGGGTGGTAACCCTAGTTCTGCATGTTTAGAAATGCATACAGGCATGGAACTGTGGGCACGGAATTGCAAAAAGCAAGTACTTTTCAAAGACACATAAAGGCGTAAGGAGAATCCATAATATTAGGTACTAAATTAAAAGTATATCCCAATGCGGTAACTTGCATGTCTTGCCTTCCCTCTCAACTGTCCAGATTTTTACAGAATGTCCAGATTTTTGCCTCATATTTTTGGTCTTTTCATCATAAAATTTATGCTTTTGGCATCTTTCGAGGACTGAAGCCCCTAAATAATGGCAAATAGTTGAGCTTTAAACTTCATACCCTTCAGAAAATGCAAACTAATACAAAACCTGCTTTTCGAGCAAATTTCTAAGTTTATAAGAGCAATATAAAAAAATCTCTGTGTTTGCATCTTTGTCCTCCAATTATTGTTGGCTTTGTCTGGATTTCTTGTGCAAAGAGAATGAAAGGTCAGTCACAACTTCCCCAATCATAGCGTCCACACCATCGAGATAAATCTTTCTTGTTTTTTTTTCCCACAGTTCCTTCCAGGGATCCCCTATTAGCCCTCTGTTCCCCTGACAAAAAGGCGGGGTAGAAAATAAGCTTGTTGTTCTTGCGGTGCAGCCCACCTTCTCCCTCTGGGAGCATCTTCCTCCCGCCTAGTGGCTACTCCAAGCCTACAGTTGCTACATTTTGACTTCTAGATGCAACTGAGCTGTTAATCAAATTAAATTGTCAGTGGTGTAGTCAGGATTTTATCCCTGTGTGCCCTAGAACTGGTTCTCTGAGGTGTATTTTAGAGCTTTTTTCCAAACTTTTCTCCAGAGACAGCCATAACAAAAATCATGACTAAGGAAAGAAATTCAGTATTCATTTATTTTAAGGAAGAAATAAATTCAAAACTAGCAAAAATAGCATTTCACGATAAAAAATAATAGAAATGCTTTCAATGATACATGCATTTTATCTGGGAATAGTGCCTGCCTCCCTAGCCCCCCCCCCCCCCAAAAAAGATAATCTCTTTCTGTGTACAGACATAACTGGATCCATCTGCTTCATATGTTGGTATCACAAACCAGCTCTCCACACCCTAGAGCAAAAAAATAAATAAACACTTAAGACAATTTAATGATCAACTTATTACAGTTAGATCCACCCCCAAAGCTCTTCCATTGAAGAGCAAAACAAAAAAGCCGTTCCTTTTACTGGCACACCAACCAGGTGGACAAATGTATGACATCCCCTCCCCCACCCTAGCCATTCAGGCTTTTTAAAAGCCAGCATTGCAATACAGAGTAACTGGGATAATCAACAGCAGATCATGCCCTCCCAACACTTTGAGTCTGGAGGTATTGCCCCTCTCGACCTACCCTAGCTGCACATCTGCCTCTGTGCATCCATCTGTTCTTAAACTGGGATGAAGGTAAAAGAACAAATAGCCACAGTTTTATAAATATATATATATATATATATATATATATATATAACCCCCAAAAGGTAACATCTTCTGTGTAACCCTGTTATATCAGACTGGGACAAACGTGAAACAACAAATGGCCACAGTGATATAGTTCAACTTGATATTATCAGATAGGATGCCTCCTTATCCCTAGCCCAAAAAGATAACTAACTGTATACACAGTTGATGTTTGACAGTGAGATTATTAAAAAAGAAATGATCACAGTAATGTATTCTAACTTGTTGATCTGACACTGTAGACCATCTCTAGACAAGATATAGCAATCTTCTGTGCAAACCTGCTATGTCTGATTGTGAAGAAACTTAAACAAATAACAACTACACTGTCCATGGCTCACACTCTCATTATAGCAGCCCACTGCAAACCATTCTGAGCAGGGTCAGTTTTAGTCTAGGTGAAGCCCTGGTTGAGGATTGGGCCTTCCTACTAGGTCTGTGTCAAAATCCCCTTATACAACTCTGAGGGTTTTGATGTTCTGTGATGCAACATTATGCCTTAGTTTTGAAAGATTACTACCTGTTAACTGTTTTCTTTTTATTACTGCTTTGTGATGTCCCCTCTCTAGGCCAGTAATCAATGAGCCTTAATCCTCACCACTGATACTAGAAAGGGATGTTCACTTGGAACAAAAATAGCTACACTCAGTATTTCCAGATGTAGCTCTTTGCATCAAGCACAATTCCTAAGGGCACAAAGGAACACACTCAGTCTGGAGTCTGGATTTCTCTTGTTGTCTCCCTCCAGGTCCCCAGTAAGACTCCCCACTGGCACAGCTATATAATTGAGACCTCAGCCAAGTGTCCAAGCCATGTTCCTCAGCATCCTCTCTGTGAAACCAGTGCTTCGTGTTCCTGCTCCAAACAGCTGACACACACACTCTTTGAGATTTGATTCACACACACACACACACACACACACACACACACACACCTGGGAAAGACTGGCACAGATTTACTAGCTATGCCCCCTTCTGCCCAGACTATAAGGTAGTTACATCACCACCAGACACTCCAAAGCCAGCTACTCTAAGGCTCTTGCAAGGATACCCAATTATACTGAGTGAAATTAATATTAATACAAATGATAGTAATTGCCAATGTGGTAAGGCTTTCAGGAGTGGCCAGAATTGTCACTAAACTGATATAAGTACTCTCAAAGGTTAAAATATTCTCTAAAAGACCAGCCACAATGAAAAAATGTAAATATATTTAATAATAAATAAAGAACATGAAAATACTAAATACCTATTTACAATAAACAGCAGAGTTTCAAACACAGGAAATATTAAAAATAACACAGGTGGACAGGTTCACACAGTTACAGAAAAACAATACTTAACTAATCTCACTATATTTCCTTACTGATCTAAAGAATTATTATTCCCTGGTTACTTAATAGAGCAAGGCAAGATGAAGTGGGTGAGAGAACCTTCTTTGTCAGGTTACAAAAACAGACTGCTGTGAGACTTCAGTCTCGCCTAATATTAAAATATCATTTTTAATAATGGATTACAGAATGAAATCACATACATCTAGTCATCAGACTTCTGGTTCTCATGCTAACCCACTTGGCTAGAAGCTGTCAGGATTTAGCACATATGTCTCAATAATACACACACACAGAGTCTTACTAAGATCTGCTGCAGCTCCTGGAAGTCCTAAAACAATTTCAAACCACCACTCTTCCAGAGTAGCAATTAGTTCATCCCAAAGACAATGCAGAAAGCTTTCTAGTGCATTTTTTTGCCTCTGGCTGTTTTTAGAGCTGTAAGATATAATCTTTATGGCCTAAGCCAGGTAATTTAATTTCAAACTATTTTCAAAGTTAGGTGGATTGAGATTAACCTCTTCTCTCCCAGTATCCTCTGTTAAAACATATACATTTAAACAGCTACAATAATGCATGTATATTTCTTTTTCTCTCCAGCAGGGCACACTGTTGGCACATTTTTAACACAAGCAGTTTTACAAATACATTTTTCAACACAAGCGTCAGTACAAATTAGTTTAATATGCAAATGACATATCATTCATTATACAATTCCAGCTAGCTGTGGTGGCATATGTTACATATCCACTGCCCTACTTTTCCTACCATAGCTGGCAATACCTCACATCATCACACTTCTATCCAGAACTAATGCTGTATGTGTTCACAGATAAAATCAGTGATATTATGTTTTCACACATGCAGTGACAGATCAATTGTACTATGGGTTCTAGGTGGTGTTTAAACTAAGGGATTCCCACACTGTTTTTTTAGTATCATGCATAAGTTCATGTGTTCTTTTGGGTTCACTTTCCTGATAGTTTTAAATGTTTACTTATCCACTAGATTATTTGTTAAACAATAAGTATAGTTTAAACTAATATATTGTTTAATACAACATCATCTGCGTGTGATCTAGACATGTGCTCTTAAACATTTTCCAATAAAAAGTGAAATAAAACTTACAAACCAATAATGATAAGATTATTTACATCACGGCATTTTGACCATAAAAGCCCACTCTAGGTACTGTCATTATAATTCGCCAATATATTTACACACCATTTACAGCTATTTGATAGTGTAAATCTTTCATGCCTGATTGTAATACAAATGGAAGTAATGTTTTCCAAAGTGCTTCACACAAATGTAACGTAGCCCTGCAAAGCTTTACTAATGACTTTTAACTTGATTATGACAGCAGAGTGAGCAATATTTAACCCCAGACAGCTCCCATACCCACCAATTACAACACATTGCTGTCTGTACTTCAGATGCTGGCATCAAATGTCAATAAATAAATAAAAGTAATAAATGACCACAGTAACATATTACAAATTTGTTTCATGCAATCAAGTATTAGCTACTGTAAAATATTCCAGCTTTACATAAATGCACACTAGTCCTGCAAATCCAGACTAATGGCCATTTAAAATGAGTGTACGACAAGAGGAAAAGTTGTTTTTATCTACAGACAGCCCTCCATGCAACAGTTATAGCCTCTTTAAGTACAACTCAGACATCTAATTGTGATAAAATGTAATACTCTAAAGTAATGTATTTCAAGTTTACTTCACACAATACAAAGTAGCCTCCGTATATTATTCCAGCATACTTCCCACAAATGCACACACATCAACTGTCTAGACTTTTGCAGAATGTCCACATTTTTGCATTATATTTTTGGTTTTACATTAATAAAATTTGTGGTTTTATAGCAAATCTTTGGGCATTCTAGTCACTAAATAAGGAGAAATATCTGAGTTTCAGGCTTCATATCCTTCAGATAATGCATGGTAATGCAAAACCTATTATTCTTCATAGGTTCATAGGTATATACTAGGCTAATGTCCAGCACAGCCTTTACAAGCCTAGCCATGCAACCCAACCCAATTGTGTCCATATGTATCATGGGCATTTATTAGGCAGAGTATGTTAGTTAGGAAGTTTCTAGAAGTTATGTGTGGTGGTATGTTAGTTTATGCATTGTTATCTGCTTCTGTGTATTAAAGTCATGGGGGCCATACCTGGGGTGAATTTCTAATTTAAAAAAATTCCACCAAGGCACAAGAAATACTGAAGTACTGAAAAAGGTGCCAAGGGATATGAAGACCACCAGGCAAGTGACAGTGAAGGGTGTTTATTCAACCAAAACAGACATTCCACAAGCACATTAACACTTCACAAATGTTTTCGTTCATCACAAACTTCATCAGATGCGGATTCTAATTATCAATAATTACAACAATATCTCCAAAAGTCACCAGTTTTAGGAGAGATTAAGAGGGACAGAGCAAAAATTTGTGCCCCTGATTTTGACAGAAATGTTTGCTCCGTCCCTCTTTATCTCTCCTAAAACTGGTGACTTTTGGAGATATGGTTGTAATTAGCGATAATTAGAGTCCACATCTGATGAAGTTTGTGATGAATGAAAACGTATTTGTGAAGCATTAATGTGCTTGTGGAACGTCTGTTTTAGTTGAATAAACACCCTTCACTGTCACTTGGCTGGTGGTCTTTGTATCCCTTGAATTTCTAATTTCCCATCTACTGGTCAAGGTTACACTTAAATAGGGTTAGGGATGGACTCTGCTTCATATGGATAGGGAGCCTATTCAGAACACATGAATCCTCTGAGACATATAGTTGTCTTACCAACTTGCATTATTTATATCACAAGAAAAATTTAATCCTTGGATCTAGTGGTTCTGATCCTATTCATTTTGTTTATGTGAAAAAGATCTATCAGAGTTGAATCTGAGGATGCCCTGCATGCCAGTTATAGATTGCCTCTCAGTAACATATAGAAAACTGAGTATAGAGATAGGGCTTTCAGAAGATCTGTACAGGACAATGTGTTTATACCCTGAATTCTCCTGATAAGGACATTTTGTGAGTGTTCCAACATTTGCATATGTCTGGTCAGGCACATGCCAAAGGGAGCATTATATTCAATGATGGGTCTGATAAGGGCCTTATATGGCACTATGACTTGGTAGCATTCTAAACAGTTAACTGAAGTGTAAAACAATAAAATAAATTTCTTATTTGCCAAAGTTTGAGCAGGATTAACTCAGGACCTCCCAGGATGCGGTGAGGGTGCTAAGCAGATGGGAGCTCTAGGAAAATAAACAATAGTCAATTTATAATAAGGGGGATTTACAAAAAGTGCAATACTGGTTTTATGGATGGGCGCTTAATATTATGGATATATGGAAAACAATGGGTAGGAAAGTACTTAAATAGGTTGCACAACAGACTGTAGCAATGAAATGGGGGTGGAAGGGACTTTGGAAGTCAGATTAAGGGTAGAAAACAGAGGCACAGCCTTTTAAAACCACAATAAAAGAAGGCTGGGCAGGTTAGTGAAAAAAATTGAAAGTGGAGTTCTAGTTCTGTGGTTAGAATTTCAAAAACTTTTAGCTTAATGTCTCAGTATGGGCTGGAGCAAACTCAAAGAACAGTAGCGAGGTAAACAGAAAGGCATGCAAATGTAACTTTAAGCAGGTATATACGGCTATAAAAAGGACCAAAGCACAAATCCTGGATCAGAATTCACAATATAGTCATCAGTTCAATCCCACCACCAACTAAGGCACCAGACTACTGAAATACAACTTTAAGCAGATATATACAGCTATAAATAGTACTAAAGCACAAATCCTGGAGCTAACTTCACAATACTGGCACTACTGCAATCCCACCACAGACTAAGGCACTGCACTAAGAAGAAATTTACAATTAATGCTGTAATAAATGACTAAATGAGGCTCAAATCTGGCAGTACATCACAGTCCTGCTACAACT
This sequence comes from Protopterus annectens, assembly GCF_019279795.1. Classification (NCBI taxonomy): domain Eukaryota; kingdom Metazoa; phylum Chordata; order Ceratodontiformes; family Protopteridae; genus Protopterus; species Protopterus annectens. Next base: position 1,572,897,594 of record NC_056737.1, read on the forward strand.
GTGAATGAAGCAACAAGATTGACTGAGGCTCCAGAATGGCTTCAAAATATAAAATTATACTTTTCATGTGTAATTCTATTTATGGAAATAGAAGTGCAGTATAATGTATAAAACAATGCTAAAATCTTGCAGTGATACACACTCTTCCCTCAACCTCAGTCCCAGAACAAACTGTTTTGACTAAAACATGGGCAAAAAGCAGAGAAGTACAAAAAAGTATCACCACACAGGTCACTATAAGTGCAACTTAAAATGTTTAAGCATAATTTAAATAAAAGTTCTTCCCATTTGGTTAAAAGTTAGCATCTCATGGTTTAAAGTGCTCCACACCTCTCAGAGTCTTCAACAAAAGACCCTACATGGATGTAGCTTTGAGGTAAATATAGCAGACTTGCTAAAGAAGAATCCAGTCAAAGCCAATACTGGAGCTTATGTCCTGTGGTTAGAATTTCAGAAACTTTTCCCTTAATGTCTCATTGGGGACTGTGGCAGACTGAAAGAACAGGGGAAAACAGTAGCAAAGTAAACAAAAAGGCACTGGAATGCAACTTTAATCAAGATATATACATCTATAAAAAGCAATGAAGCTCAAATCCTGGATTAGAATTCACAATACTACCACTACTTCAATCCCATCACAGACTAAGGCATCAAACTACTCGACTATAATCAGGTGTATACTGCTATAAAATGTATTTTTATTTGTTCCTTATTATGGCCATTTGTCCCCATTATTGTTGACTTTAGCCAGAATTCTTTCAATGAAAAATTGAGAGGTAAGCCTGAATGAATAGATGATAACATGGTAAATTACTTCCTTCTGCAGAAAGACCAGTTCTCACACCTCCCCAGCAGCTATGGCAACTTAGTAATAGATTATAGCTTATACATCTGATTGCAATAAAATAATAGTCACAGTAATGTACTTCAAGTTTGTTTCACATAAACACACAGTAGCAAGCAAACCTGCAGTAAAGTATTCCAACTGACCTTCACTCAAATGCAGACTAGTTCTGTAAACTTAGATTAATGACTGTTTAATATGGGAACAGTGGAATATACATTCATCCACAGACAACCCCCATCCCCACCAAGCAATTATAGCCACATGGTTCGCTGTGTACACCTCTGATGTCTGATTGTGACAAAATAATGTCCTTACAATAAATATATTTTAATATTTTTTTACAGAAAGACTAATCACAGTAAAGTATTCTGACCTTCTTCAGAAAAATTACTTTAGTCATTCAAAGCTCATCTACAGACAGCCCCTGTACTTGGCAGTTCTTGCTACTTCATTGTCTATGTACATCTTGGATATCCAACTGAAATACAAACAAAATAAAATAATATCTGAACAATGAGTTTCAGTTCCATTTTACTACAATATACATCTGGTCATCAACCAGCACTACATTAAATTATTCTCACTCATATTTTTCAGCCTCTTAGTGCAAGAATCAGAGACAATGCCAACAAATAATGAGGGATGAAGGCTGAAAAATGTTCTTATTAACTTACAAAGTTGCTAAAGTAACATGTTTTGCATTTGCATGCATTATCTGAATGACATGAAGTCTGAAACTCAAATGCATTTCATTATTAAGTGACTTGAGGATGAACATCCTTTTTAGCAATGATCAAAGGGCACTGGACTGGTTATGTAAACTGCGTGGAATATTGCAGATTTTAAATGTTGTAGACAGTTAGTCATCTCCTCTTTTAATGCAGATTATAACATATTACTACTCAAAAAGTAATACCACTTTTGTTCTCCCACCATAGGTCCTGGTACATACACAGAGCATGCCATACTTGGGTGTATTTTTTACTGCTGAATTTATTTTGTATTTTTCAATCAAGTAAGATATTTAGACCAGGAAAATTGCATGAGCAATGATCCCCCAGCATACACACATACTCGCACACACATACACACACACACACACACACACACACACACACACACATGCGCGCACTCACACACGCACGCACGCACACACGCACACATGCACGCACACACATTGCCCATAGTCATCACAATTTTTCATACAAACTATTCAGTGGCCAAAGAGGAAATGATCATTTTCACATGAAGGGCTGGGCTGTCAATACATTATTTGAAAATATGTAAAATACATATTATTAACTGTAGCAAAAAAACACATATAAAATTTCAGATGAAACACATGATGAAAGTAAGTTTAGTTGCACAGTTTTATCTTCCTTCCATGCAGACTTTTGCACTTATATTTGTTTACTCTTCTCTATCTACCTTAAAATACCTTTCTAACTTGAAATAGCTGTAAAATGTCTGATGTTGTTGACATAATATTTATTTTATTTTGGAGTAGCATACCCCTCAACTATACCTCATTAAGAGGAATGGTCTTTATTCTGAGTCTTACAAAGGTTAATAGTTCACGCTATTCCAAATTAAAAATTAAAGGATACGCCACAAATTTATATTTAAGATTTTTTTTTAATTAATATACCTGGTATATAATGCTGAATCATATTAATTCTTCAAAATAACTATTCACACATATAAAGTAACACATTGAACCATGCTGTAAGCTTCCTAGTTGAAGGTGTAAAGATGTTGTTAATAAGTGTTACACATTTATGCCTATTTGTTCCATGTTATTTGAAGTAATATTCCACATTTTGAGGATGGCAAGTTGCAAGTTATGTGAAGGAAAACTGATCTCCTCCCTCTAGGTGACCTGATCTTCTAAGCAGCTATTACCTATACCTCTGAGACAATTTGACATCTCTAAATAGGATGGCTGTGCAGCAGACTCCACCTTCTACAAGAAAGAAGGGGAACAAAATCTACACAATGCAAACCTCTAAACTGTCCTTGATTTTGCAGAACACCCTTGATTTTGCCTTATATTCTTACCCTGCCCTTCTTACATTTTTTTTTTTAATTTTTTGAATAAAGCTTAGAGGGTTGCAGTCAGTAAACACAGTTTCATACATCTTATCATTCAAAAGAAAAATATTTCTAACTTTTGAAGTAAATTAGAGTATTTTGTCACTGATTTTTCCCCCACTGCCATTATTTTTAGCTTTGTCCCAGATTCTTGAACAAAAACGTTGAAACGTATATGAAAATTGCACTGCTCTTCTGACAGAAGGATTGGATGGAAGAACTGAGCAGCATCAAGATGGCAGCTGTATGCAGGAGAGGAAACAGGATCTTATAGGCCCATTGCTTGGTATGCATGCTTGCAATTCTTCACAAAGTTGCTCTACAAAATTTTGCATTGGCAACATCTGGTTGCCTGTCAGGATTACACAGAAAATTAAAAAAATACTTACCTCACGCTACTATAGCTGCTGCTCTTTTTGACCACCACAGTAATGCCATTCTAATCTATAGAACCAATGATCATCCTTTTGATGTTTAGTATTTACAGGGTTTCTTCTCTGGCAAGGAGCAGAGAGCCCACAAATTGACTAGTTAAGTATAGCTAGATGACAGTGCACTTATTTAATCCCCCTCTCCATATGGCACCACAGCTGTGTCTTCTTTTAAATAGAGCACTCTGGGCCACTCATCTAGTCATTTTATTTTATTTTTAATAAAGAAATACAGCATTTATTTATTTAAAAATAAAATAAATAGAAAAAGCCTCCAGTGATTCTGTTCAAAGCAGATGCAGCTAGGGTGCCCTACTTTTCAAATGGTCATGGGTCTCCCTAAAGCTGTGGGCCACATAGTGCTACCACATATCATCCCTATTATAATCAAACATTGCATACATGTACATATGTACAGATACTAATGCTGACAAGTGAAGGCAATCACAAAATGCACTGATGTTATTTTTCAGAGTCATACACACACAGCCACACCCACAAATATACATCTACACCCATCACCTCTGACACATGCATGTGCACAAACACACACATGCACGTATACACATACATACACACACAGCCACACCCACAAATATACATCTACACCCATCACCTCTGATACATGCATGTGCACAAACACACACATGCACGTATACACATACACACACATACATACACACACACACACACACACACACACACACACACACACACACACACACACACACATTTACCTCCAGGTAAATTGAAGGAACTTCAGTTCACCTACAACATGTTGTTAGGGTAGTGGAGGAAACTGGAGCATCTGGATAAAACTCACACAAAAACATGGATGTGCAGACTCCACATAGAAGGAACCACAGCCAAGAATTCAAACAGAGAGCAAAGCACTGTGTGATGGCAACTGCTAACTGTATCAGTGTACAAATGTTCAGTTGCTTTCACATTAATTCCACACAGACCACCAAAGATGGCCACTCATTGTGTGTAATACTGAGGTTTGGCAAAGTCATAGCAATGATCATTTTACATAGATTTTCATAAATGCTCCACAAAGTGATGATCAAACAATAGAAGTAATGAGCCACTTTTATCCACAGACAGCCTCTGTACATATTAATTACAACTACTTTATCAACATTATATACCTTAGATGTTTGGATTACTTTTTTCCGTACTGGTACTCCCATGGAACATTGGAGATGCAGCAATCCTGAATGTGCCATCCTTTAAATGAGATGTTAAAATCAGGCCCACTCCCTGTCTAGGTTGATGGTAGCTCAAGTGGATGTAAAAGATCCCATGCCACTTATCAAAAAAAAAAGAGGAAGAGGGGAATTACACCAGTGGTTTGGGCAAATATTCCTTAGTTAATATGAATACCACTTTGGATCTTCCCCCTAAAAGGAGGACTCTGGCCTAGTGGGACTAACTTGGTCAACAAAGCATAAATGCATAAACAAACATATAAATAAAGATGTCTGACAGAGACTTAAAAACAGTGCCACAGTAAAGTATTCTGTCTTGCTTTACAAAGACATACATTAATAATACACAATCAGATTAATGTCTGCTTAACTGGACCATAACAGCAGGATCAGTCATTTTCACTCACAGCTAGAACCCATTCTCAGCAGTTATAATTTTGTTGACTGTGTACACCTCATATCTCTGACTGTGGTAAAACAAATATTAGCCAAAGTAATATTTCAATATTTTTTTACACAAATACATAGAAGCAGTAACCACAGAATGCATTCCAACATACTTCACTCAAATGTGCACCAGTTCTGCAAAACCAGATTGACAACACTTTATACTGAACAAATAACCCCAGAGTCATTCACCTTCATCCAGAGACCACTTGCACCAAGCAATTATAACCATTTTGTTGACTGTGAACACCTCAGATGTCTGATTGTGATGGAAAAATGACCACTGTAATGTAGTTCAACATTATTTCACTCAAACAGCAGCCACCATAACATATTTCAGCTTTCTTCATACAAATACCTTAGTTTTTGCAAAGCCAGAATAATGGCTATTTAACTGGAACAAATAGCAACAGGACCAATCATTTTCATCACCAGACAGCACCCATATCTGGCAATTATAGACACTGTTTGACTCCATACACCTTAAACATGCGAATGTAAAATAATAAAAGGCCACCATGATTTATTTCAACACTGTTTCATATAAATACATACTAGCTAGCCAGATATATTAAAATATTCCAACTCAATTCACATGATTCATTATCCAAAAAAGCTGATGCTACTGCCTGCTTATAATACTTGGTTGTTTGGTATAATATGAAAAAAATCTTACCTGTACAGCAGAAACACAGCATTCTCCCGCAGACAAGACACATTCACATTTTTTCACTGCATTAGATTTCTAACCTTCTGCACACTTTGTCCAAGTTTTATGTCTCCCTCCCCTCCTTGGCTAATTGTTTGTAGTCTGCCTTATGACTATGATACTGTAATGCTGTAGAAGCACACCACAACTGCACAAAAACTGTAAGCTACAGCTTACACAGGAATCTTAGAAAGCTGCAGTAAAATCAGTCATTTCTGATAGCCTATTAATCAAGACTAAAATTCAATGTCTACTGCCAAAAACAATACTGCACAGATGCAAGCTCTCCTACTTTTGAAAATGGGAGAGCTTTAATTCCCATAACTCCCCAGGTAAATCTGCTAATGATGAATGGCCCTGCTCTCCTTTATGTCCTTCACTTTCATGCAGTGCTAAATTAGGGACCTCAAGGACCCGGAGCTGAAAATTATGATTAAATTATCCATGTGAGAAGGCATGTGCTCATGTTTCTCTGGATGTATGTAATATCATGCTTTCATGTTAATGTGTTTATACATACAGATACAGAAATACATGCAAGCACGTGATTTTTTGGGGTACCTGTTTACCTAAGAGAAAGAAAATATTCACATTTGTAATGAAATGACTCTAAAGATATTTGCACAAAGATGCCATGTAGCTACAATAGCAAAGCAACTTTTGAATTGTGAAAGCATGGGTTGAGTCTTTCTGATTACAATGGGATGAAAGCACTAAATCTATGTGGTTTTATTTATTGAATAAGTATTTCTGCCATGATACAAGCTTGGACCTCCATTTGTGTGTAGTACGCCTTTTGTCTACCACCTTTTTACTGGTTTTAAATGTTTTGTCCGGGTCGTTTTTGCCCATTTTCTTGTTCATAGGTTGAGCCTTCAGTATGTTTGTATAACATCATAGCCATAATCTTCATCCCTTTACATGCATCATCTGTCATGGTCAAATATGTTCTTTCTGATATGGTGTACCTACTTTGAGACGTAGTGACATAAAATGCTCACAGATGAAAAGCAATGATGATCAACATCTAACCACTCTTCCCCATAACCACACATGATGACACTGACCCTGCCAGGACAAACCAATAACTGTTTAACTATGATCAAACAACAGCAGAGGTCTATCACTTCATCCACAGGCTATATATACACCCTCCAATTATAGCCACTGTATTGGTTATAGTTTCATAGTTTAATACTAGGCTATCTGCCCTGGGGCATTTGTAAGCCTAGCCATAGTGATGTGGCTTTCGCCACCCCAAACAATGCACAGAATAGATTTAGAATACTGTGCCTCTGTCTAGTAGTGACACAGTGAAGGTCCCCTTATATAATAGAATTAGTTTACTGTGCCCCTGTCTAGTAGTGACACAGATGTGACCCCTGGGGTAAACGTACGATCTCCCATCCACTCATCAAGATTTCTCTTGAAGAGAGTCAGTGAGGGGCTCTGCCTAACATGAACTGGGATCTTGTTTCAGAGCATGGGAAGCCTCTGGGTTATGAATCTATCCCTCCAGCATGTCCTATTCATACTTGTGCTGAGGTTTAAGTCTTTAGCTCTCGTGGTCCTGATTGATTTGGATTTTTTGAGGTGGAGCATGTCCATCAGTTCCTGATTGGACATGGCCTTGTACGTCAGGCAGAGATCACCTATGAGCAGGTGGTATGCTACTGAATAGAGCTGGAGTTTCTTTAGTCTGGCAGAATAAGACATATGTTGGAGACCCTTGATTCTCTTGGTGAGGTACTTTTGTGGTCTCTCCAGCTGTTGCAAATGCCGGGTGAGGTACATACCAAATGGGGCATTGTACTCAATCATGGGTCTGATGAGGGAGGAGTATAGGGGTACAATGACATCCTTGGATTTGGATGTGAATCCCTTCATGATAAGGTGTGCAAGGTAGAATATTTTTCTAACCACTTTGGCAACGTGGGTGTCAAATGAGGGGTAGCTGTCGACTTGGGTCCCTAGGTCTCTGATTACTTTTTCCGTACTCAGTGGGTTGCTGTCTATGTGATAATTTGTGGGTACTTTGTTTTTCCCAAAGGGGATGACTGTACATTTTTTGGCATTTAGTTTAAGGCCATGACTCCGGCACCAGTTGTCCATTTCTGTGAGGCCTTTTTGTAGGATGTATGTGTCCGCTGGTGTATCGACTATGGCTCCTGGTTTGCAGTCATCTGCAAACTTTGTCAGCCACAACTCTCCCATGTTTGCTTTAACATCTGAGAAATAAATGCCAAACAAGAGGGGTCCCAGGACAGATCCCCGTGGGACACCACTTGTGACTGGCTTTGAGTCTGACATTGCTCCAGCGATTTTAACTTTATGGGTTCTGTCCTTTAGCCAGTTTGCAACCCATCTAGTGACATAAGGGTTTACGTTTAAGCTGTTGAGCTTATCTATGATGCCTGAGTGGGGTATTGTGTCGAAGGCCTTAGCCAAGTCCAGGTAGGCTGTATGGACTGCTTTGCCCTCATCAATGGCTCTAGTGACTGTTTTGAAAAAGTCAACCAGGTTCAAAAGGCAGGATCTGCCCTTTACAAAGCCAAACTGGGTGGGGTCAAGTGTCTGTAGGTCCCCAATGTCTCTGTTTATGAGTTCCATAATGATTCTTTCCATAGCTTTGCAGACCAGGCTGGTTAAGCTTATGGGGCGGTAGTTCCAGGGTCTGTAGAGGTACCCCCTTTGTGGAGTGGGACCACTGTTGCTGTATGCCAGTGTTCAGGTACATATCCTGTAGTAAGGCTAAGGTTAAATAGCATTTTTATGTGCGGGTTTAGCTCCTCTTGGAGTTCACGTAGCACGCAACCCGGGATACCGTCAGGTCCCATTGATGCTGTGTTTTTAGCTTTGTTGAGGGCGGTTCTCACTTGGACATCTGAGATGACAGGGAGATTACATTCAGCTGGGATAAGTACTTCTTCTTTTGGGGGTGAGGGAGGGGAGAAATTTGCGCTGAACCTGTCAGCCAGAATGTTGGCAATATCTGTGGGTTCAGTGTATTTTTTGTTGTTGTGAACTAACTCTGAGCATATCTGAGGGTTTCCACCCAGATTTCTAACATAGCTGAAGAAGGCTTTGTGGTTATCTTTAGTGTCCTTAGCGATTTTTCTCTCAAAGTTGGCCTTGGATGTTTTTATGAGAGAACGTAGTTTTCTGCTAGTGTTGATCAGAGATGTCTTCCCTTTATGGGATTTTGCTCTGTCATGCAGTAGCTTCCTTCTTTTGTTATACAATTTGTTAATGGTTGAGGTCCACCAGACAGGACGCTTGCCTTTGGTGGAGAGGGACTTGGATTTATTTGGGATTGCATGATCCATGCATTCTTGGAGATGTCCATAGAAAGCATTTGTGAAGGATTCAGCATTGTGGGATGTGGTATCCACTGGCCCAGTGGGCTTAAAGGATACCATCTCAGTCTTAAGAAGAGTGAAGCCTGCTTTTGAAAAGTTTTTCACTGTGGTCTTTTGTGCTGGGAGTGGAGGTGGGATATGTATATCCAGGGTGATTAGTTTATAGTCAGATCTCACTAGTGAGGGGTATACCTCCGGTGTGGAGCATTTTGTCCCCATGTTTGTGATGATCAGGTCTAGTATATTATCTCCCCTAGTGGGAGAGGTGACTAGTTGTTCCAGTGCATTTGAATTTATGAATTCCAGGAACCTTTGGGCTAGGGTGCTAGGGCTAGAATAATGTACCCAATCTATGTTTGGGTAGTTGAAGTCTCCCAGTATGATGGTATTTTGTGATACATTCATATCCTCCAACGTCTTCAGGAAGGCTAAGTGGGGTTCCTGAGATTGGGAGGGTGGTCTGTAACATGCTACCAGTTGTATAGCAGTTTTGCCTACGGTTAGTTGCACCTGTATGGTCTCTGATGCTTCATGTGTTGCTACTAACCTGGAGGTGTGGTTGTCCTTGATGAATATGGACACTCCCCCTCCCTTTGTGGTTCGGCCCAGGTTTTGGGGCCGAAAAGCATGATACGAGGTATAGCCTGGTAGCACTGGGGTGCTCTCAGGAGCCTTGAACCAGGTTTCAGTTACTGCACAGATGTTGATGTTCTCCATACTGAGGAGTGCATCGAGTGCCTGCATCTTGAGATTTAGACTTCTGGCATTGAGCAGCATTACCCTTAGTTTTTTTCCATTTTTGTTTTCTAAGGAGGTGGGTTTGTCTTTTGAGCCTTGCCTAAAAAAGGCACTATGGGGGTGGCAAGAGCCTTAGTCAATATCCGGAAGCCCAGTGGTGACAGGTGCAAGCCGTCCCTTGCGAAGCAGCGTGGCTTGTCCAACATGTCATCCCAGGCAGATAGACATTGGATCCCCTTAGAATGACACCAGTACTTAAGCCAATTATTAAAGCTGATCATCTTGTCTTTGTATTGTGGCATCATTCTTGGTGAGGGCAAGATGCTGCTCAGGGTCAGGGTCATACCAGCCTGGGCTACATAATCAGAGAGCTCCTCTATGTCTCTTTTCATGTAGTCCAGGGAGGTACGTCTCAGGTCATTCATGCCAGCATGGACAATGACAGAGTCATATTTTTACTTGCTTTGGAGTGACCTGAGTGCGTGTGTTATGTGGTGGATCCTAGCTCCCGATAGGCAGCTCACAGTCACCCTCTCCTTGTTCAGCCTGGTAAGCGGGACATCAGTGTGTCTGACTATAAAGTCACCTATTACTAGTGTATCAGGCATGGTGTTTGGCCTTAAGGGCTGTGATTGATTGACACACTGATTTATTGAAGTATGTGTTGCATGTTTTTTGTTTTGAGGTGGTGGATTTTTGGATGTCTGCTTTGGGAGCCTCTGTTGTTTTAGTAAGTTTTTTATTAGAGCCTCCGAGTATGTCTTTGTGTTTTTATGTGTTTGGTTTGCAATTGTGGTAGGTCTATGTGGGACTGGGTTTGTTGTGTGTGTGGTTACCATCTCCACCTGTCTTGTCATGCCAGCCCTGAGTTGAGAGAGTTCAGCCTCCAGTTTGGCTATATAGTTGCATCTCTCACATGTATTTGTGTTTGTTGGGAGGAGGAGAGGGTTGTCTGTGTACATGAGACAATTGTAGCATTGTCTCAAGATGCCCAGATTAACCAGCTGAACTGGAGAGGACACCAGTAATCTACCACTCGACATGCTAGAATAGTATAAGGGAGTGCTGTGCCTTTAAGGGAAGTGGATATTCACAGGGGTGGTAGGTGGATGTAGTGCTTACTTAGTACGAGAGTGCTTACTTAGTAGAGAAGTTTTGAGAACAAGTGCTAGGCTTATAATATAGCGAGTAGTCTGATTATACTAAGAGTAGAGCTTCCTTAAGGGAAAATTTGAAGAGCAGACTTGGCAGAGCCAGAAGAAGTTTAACCTTGTTTAACCGGCGCTGCGCTATGCGCACAACCGCACAAAGCCGTGCAAACGCGGATTTTAAACAGGGAATTTCAAAAGAGCTAGAAATGGTCCAAAACAACCAATTACTACAGCTCTTGTGCTGAGGTCACTTCCTACAGGGACAGGTAGGCTGCTCAAGGCTCCCCACTCCCACTGGTGAGCAAAGAAACTTCCTTCTATCCAAGTAAGGTAATGGACAACACAGGAACTACACCACAGCCCAGAATACAGCAATGCCTGTAAACTGGTCTAAACTAGTCGAGGAGAGGTGGGAAAACAAGAATTATTTTTTTTTTGGTTTTTTGATAGAAACACACAGAAAATGCAGAAACAGTAATAAATCAGTTACACAGGCTAGCACACTTTAGTGGGCAGCCTCAACAGTTAAATTAAACAAACAAACAAACAAACTTTCGATCAAATTCGACTAAAGAGTAACTTTAAGTGCAGATTTTAAAATAATGCAGCAAACAGCTAAAAAAACAGTTTAAGCTTGTTTAGGGTAAGCTAGAGAAGCTATTTCAAGTAAAAAAGCAGCAAAGATACTTAAATCTAGAAAGTAGTCGCTTTTCTGAGTTCTCTGTAGCTAGGACCACTCTGCAGGACCACGAGGAGCTTGTCTGAGTAGTATAGCCAGAAAAAAATGCCCAGAGGCGGATTTTAAACAGGGAATTTCAAAAGAGCTAGAAATGGTCCAAAACAACCAATTACTCTATTTTTTATAGTGATCAAATAAAAGTTAGTCAATGTAATATATTTCTATTTGTTTTACCCTGACACTTGCTACCTCTGGCAAACCCCATCAATGCTTATCATTTTTTTTTATTTCAACTTTTAGAAACCTATATAGGGTGAAGCTTTGTTCAACTTTAGACAAAGTTAAGTCCCAGGTTGACCGCAATGACTGAAAGTACTTATCTAAAACATTTGCAAAAAAGATAAAAGCAATCAAAGATGAAGCCATCAGAAAATGGCAGTCATCCTTGGTATTTTAGGACACTTCTGTGAAAAAATAACCAGCTGTCAGTATGGAACAGTGCTATTCTGAAATACTCAATCTCTACGTCTTTGACTACAGTTTTGACATAGGGAAGGGGCTTAAATGAAGCTGTGACTTTCTGCACTGCACCTTATACCAGGAAAGAAGTAACATAAACTGTTAAAAGCAGACATATTGCTATCAGCATAATACTATTGCATAATATTATTACAGTAGAGCTACGACATACAACAAAATGCAATATTTCACAATACCAATTGATACAAACTTGTACTGCTGAATTAAAAGGAAAAAGGAAAGAAAAAAAGATGGGAACTTCATTGTCAATGATAGTGTGCTACTGTGGACTGACAAGCCCTACTGAGATGTCTGATTCTGTGGGAGGTAGCCTGGAGTTGTGACATTTTACATTGAACTTAGTAATGAGGAAATGGAATGCACTTCATTAGCAATATAGCATTACTGGAATGGAGCTGTAATTCAAAAGAAGACTGATTACACAGACAAGCCTTTAACACTGTATTGGCACAGATGTCCTGCCAACTACATTTCAATTTAAAATTTTTACAACATCAGGGGACATGACACAGTTAATTAACAAATGTACATCCTGTCTCAAAAGCAAGTTTCAGCATGTGGCCTACAAAATCCTTCCAAAAACACACATTTCACTACCTTCATTGGTGTGCATCAAATAAACATTTCAAGCATTCGGTTCTCACAGCACATCTGATTCAATACAACATTTGAAGGGGTGGTGGAGAATGTGTGTTTATTTAAATGTCAACTCACTTTGCCAAGATCAAAGACACACTTTTGTTTCCATAGCTACTAATAAAGCCATCTACTGTTAAAAACTCCAGCATTTGTCAAAAATCACCAAATTGTTGAGAACAATACATTACTGCCAGCAAGAAATGCCTGTTAAACAAAGCGCACAAGTACTCTTCCCTCAAACTTTCCTGAAAACTAGCCTAGTAGATACACTACACATCCAGATGCCAAACTGGAGAATACAACTGCAACCTCTCAGTAAAAAAAAAAAAAAAACAGAGACAAAATGTTCATTTGAAAAGGCTGTTAAAGAAACTGGGAAATAACACACAGCAGAAACAGTGCTGGTGATGCTAAGGTTGAGGTATCACTTTAGGATGCAATTGCCTGGAGTTTGCCATTTCACAGCACATGTAAAAATAATTACATGTACCTACTTCCTGTTGCCCATTTGTTTAGAGTGCTACAAAATATTAACTGAATATATTATTTAAATACTGCCATTCTCAGCTTGGCATCATACTTGCCTTTACAGAACTGACCCTCAACTACAGCTGCAGTCTCATTTACTATGTTCTTCACTTGATCTTCTTACACTGTTTGCTGTATCCAATAGGAATGCAAGAAAGCTACTTCCTTTTTTTCTTTTTTTTTTGAAACTGTTTTGAGATGTGCTGAAAGTTCATGGCATCAACAGATTTAAATGGGTGGGGATAGAAAAAGTAATACACATCTTACTTCTGAGAAAGCATAAGCAGTAAGTTGGTTTGATTAACTTAGGACAACAACAATAGGGGCATAGTCAGACATGATAACTTGGAGTTGCAGTTCCAACAGCATCTGTGTTAATCTGATCCTACTTTCACAAAACAGCAATGTGAGCACACATACGGATTTTAATCTTCACCAATAAATAAAACATGCTGTCATAATAAAATAAATTCCCAGTGTGTACTCCATCTTTGGAATAAACTATCTATTCATATTAAACAGAGAGAAACCATCTGTTAGGCAAATCTTGATAACTGGATAGGTAGCCACACATTCTCTCTTGGCCTATCTTGTGTTGCCCTGTTGAAATCTGGAGTTACAACATGTGAATGGCTGCTAGCAAGGCTTTAGTGGTCTGCCTTGTAGATAATATGGTCCTATGATCCTTTCAGCCTATGATTTCTATGGAAAGCAATTGTATTCTGCTGTGAAGTTTCTCACAAAGTAAGATGAAACATCTGGTAGCTTTAAAAAGTGATACAGTGTGTTCATGAAAAACTTGATCTAAAGCAAACTTCTCCCTCTTACAGGTAGAGATAATTGTGCTTATTTTCATTAACTCTTTCACTGCTTAGTGTTTTCAGAATCCCTGGCTTTAGAATATTAGATATTTATGGCTATTTTGCTCCTTGTAAATAAAAGCCAATGCCTGCAAAATTGTTTAGCATTCACTTGTAATAATTTCAAGGAATGTTACTGGTTTATGCAGAAACATATTCGTTCTGAAATTACTCCATTATATTGTTATATTTGATAGTTTTATTTATGTTACCTTATTTTGAAGAGAGACAAAAGTTACACATTTAAATGTTGGACTGTATCAATTTACAGAGGCCATTTTAGCCCGATATGTCACCTTGACTACATATGTCAATATTTCTCAACTGCTTCAAGATTCTTTTATGAAATTTCCAAGACAAGACATCTGGAGTAATCCAGTTTTCATTTTTGTTTTACATAGCCTAATAGCTTTCAGGGAAAGTAGACAGGCAACAGAACTTCAAATATGTGTATGTGTACAAGAACATGCAAAATACATGTATTTTGCTATAGCACATAACATGACAGAAAATATCACTTTTTTCCTTGAGAGAGAAGCTATTTGTTTCTGTCATTTCATAGGAATATACCAGTGATGTAATTCAGATACAAAATAAACCTGCAAGCCTAAAAATGGCCACATTTACACATTTTATGATATGTATGACAAAAAACAGAGCTATATAATACTGCTACCAGTATGTAGCAACAGAGGACAATTTCTTTGCAACAATGCAAAGCATGTCAGCATTTTTTTCAAACTAGTAAATCATGACTCCCAAACACAAAATGTACACTCAATTAGATCCAGATGTAAAGGGACATATACAGCTTTACCTTCTTGTAATGCAACTTACTGCATATGAGTTTAAACTGGGGGGAGGGGCAAAACATCCAAAGACCAAAACAAAAAGAAAGTAAGAAACTTTGTATTCAAGAGAAATAAACAGGATTTTAACTTCTGATGTAATGTCAACTCAGTAAATAAGTATTTTAAGCCATTATTGTACTCAGCATACTGAATAGTAGTTCAACATACCACCCAAAACAGAAAGTGAATATAATGTAATATGTCAGACTGTGGCAGTGAAGACATAAGAATTATAGATTCTGGTGTATATCTGTGAAAGACTTTATTTTCACTTGCCCTTTCAGATTTCATAATGCAGCTACCAGGTAATGAAACAATGTGTTTTTCAGTTACAAACCAAATGTAAGTATGCTATTATAATATCAGTGGAATATAACATTGTAACCATAAGATGTTATAACTGATTACATGTGTGTGTGTGTGTGTGTGTGTGTGTGTGTGTGTGTGTGTGTGTGTGTGTGTGTGTGTGTGTGAGTATATATATATATATATATATATATATATATATATATATATATATTTGTATACATATATATGTATATATTTGTGTGTATATATATATATATATATGTGTGTGTGTGTGTGTGTGTGTGTGTCTGTATCTTAGTATCTTAGAAATATATAAATAGAGAGAGATACTTAAATAGACAGACAGATAGGTAGATGGATAGAAATATGTTTTTCCCTGGGGAAATATATAGGATTTTTACTTCTTATTCCAATCCAATGACAACTTAGTAAGGATGTATTCTTGGGCATTAATGTGCTCTGCATACACAGGAAAGTTCCAAACTGTACTCCCAATGAAAATCAGTTATTATACCAGGAATATGACTATAAACATATAGATGTAGTGCCTGTTTGTAAAATAGCATATATAAATCTCCTTTTATGATTTCATAATGAAACTCTTAGAAAGTAAAAATATGATGAAAATGCTCAGCTTCAACAAACACATAAGATTCATATTAAGAATTTCACTACAGCCATGTGCTGAATTTGATCCCACTGCATTAGCACAAACATATGTCTTGTTAACGATGGTATCATTTTTTTCTCAAAAATATAAATGTATACTTCTGATTTAATCATAACTCATGAAAAAGTAATTCTTCTTCTTCTCCTTTTGGTTTCTTCTGTTAGGGTTTGCCACATTATACTCAGTATACTGAGCAGAAGTTTAGTACAACAGTCAAAATGAAAGCTGAGCATAATGCAAAATGTCAAGCTGCATCAGTAAAGGCATATGAACTAAAGCTGCTCATCCCCATGTTTGAAAGTCTCTCTCTCTCCATCCTCCTTTGAAATTTCATTATAAAACTCCAGGTAATAACAATAGAGTGTTCAGCTGTAGACTGCATGTAAGACTGCTATTCTAATGTAGACTTCTGGAGTAGCATGCTCCTGAATTTCACTCCAAAGCTTTAGCTGATTAATAGCACAGCATTGCAGCCACTGCATGCCATGACTGAAAATAAAATATTGTTTTCTGATGCAGAATATATATGTATGCAATTTTTGATGAAATGCAAACTAGGAAATATGTTTGCAGCCAGTGCATGCTATAAGTGAAAATAAAATATCATTTTCTGATGCAATATATACTTATGCTATTTTTGATCAAATGCCAACTAGGAAATATGCTTTCTATGCTATTAATGTGTTCTGTCTTCTGGGTATTAGTTGCAAACAACATTCTCAGTTTTAATTGGGTATAATGCAAATGTCAAATTGTGATAATGAATATCTCTAAATATAAATAAATTTAGTATCAAAGTTTATTGTACATAGCTTAGTATCTTAAAAATAGACCGCTTTCTTGACGAAATACTATGCGTCAGTATTTAGTTATTATTATTTTTCATTTTTTCATTAATCTGTAACAAATTTTTAACACAATAATACATTTTAGACATTAAAATTAATAGAGTTTAATTTATTTATTTATTCTAGTCAATATTATTACATGCTATTGATTTTATAAATGAAAATAGTTGTATCACTTTAAGAAAATTAAATACTGGTTTGAATTTTGGCGGGCTTCATAGTGAAGGTTTGCTATTTAAATAAGTTTGTATCAAATAACTGATGTTTGCCAGTTTATCTGAGGA
This sequence comes from Protopterus annectens, assembly GCF_019279795.1. Lineage (NCBI taxonomy): Eukaryota > Metazoa > Chordata > Ceratodontiformes > Protopteridae > Protopterus > Protopterus annectens. The sequence goes on from NC_056737.1 coordinate 1,572,914,786, forward strand.
AGTCTAACCATCAAGTTAGACGAAAAGCGTTGGACAAGTTTGTAACGTTTAATAATATTAAAGCGTGTGGAGCAGCGATTGCCTGAGCAGTTTTCTTTTCTTTCTGAGTTTCAGTTTGTTTTTTTGTAATACCTCTAAATAGTTTAATGCAGTACCTGTCTGTAAAATAGACATATCTCAGTAAAATCTTTGAGGTTTTAGAATGAGATTTTTAGAGGTGACAGCAGGAAGCTTAGCTACAAAAGCCCACACATGATTCATATTCTATCCTTAGAAGTTTCAATGCAATGCTGAGTTTTACCTCATTGCATTAATTGCTCAATTATTTGGCATGCTAAGTATGGCATATTGCAAATTAAAAAGAAGTTGGTAAAATATATAGGCTTTTATTTTTGATGTAATAATAACTCAATAAAGACTTATTCTGGGCCAAAATTGTACTCAGCAATAAGGAGTAGAAGTGCAGCACAGCACCACAATGAAACCCACTATAATGCAAAATGTCAAACCATGGCAGTAAAAGGATGTCAAACAATGCTACTCATGCTTATTATGCAACTCATGCTCATGTTTGAAAGTATGTACAACTGTCCCATTTCAGATTTCACTACAAAATGTTCAGATAACAACCAGGTGCTTCTCTGTACAGCATACTTAAGACCACACTGCTATCCTTAAAACATCTATCTCAACATACATCTAAGTTTGAGCCCACAACTTTAGCTGTTTAAATGCATGGAATTCTATTTAGCATGTTACAAATGAAAGAACTATGGTGAAATATGTAAAGGTTTACATCTAAAATATTTGCAACTCAATGAACAAGCATTGTAGATTATTACTGTGCTGTGCATACTAAGCAAAAGTTCAAAACAGCATTTCACATTTAAACAATGAATAATACAACTTGCAGATTGTGGCAGTGAACACTCTAATCGTACTTATGTAGTGACTACTTATAAATGGCTGTATCTTAGTCTCCCTTGTATTTTTTTACTGAAGAAGCTCACTTCGACTCTGACATAAACTGCAGTGAGGGAAACGCTAGTTCATTTTTCCTTGTATTGCTTTTTTGTATTTTGTACATTATTTCCTAGATTTCCTAGAGACTACTACTCACTAGAAAGCCTGATAACTGTATCTTAGAAGCCACCTTGAGATTAGTACTATTTTTTGCACCTGGTGAGAGGAGCAGAGGGACATTGATTACTACCACTGATTGGGCAGTGTGTATATGTGAGTGCATGTTGAGGGGACATATTGTCTGGGTGCTATTCAGGTCATCTACCAGGAGGGGGGTACAACCAGCCTGCAGACCCCTTCAACATCTGGAATAAGACTGTTGATCACCAAAGACACTGTAGCCTGCTTCTCAATCTCGGGATTAGTGCTACTGTTTTCCTTCTGGTGAGAGAAGAAGCAAAATGACACCAATTCCCCAGCAAAGTGAAGCCAACATTAGTAGTAGCCAGTTAGTAGTTAATGCATGAATCACCACTATTCATCATTTTTGACAAGCCAAATTCTGTATTTTAAATTAGATGTGATTATATTATTTTATTGTCATTACACAAAGTACAATAAAATCTGTAGCACCCATAAGGTGCATTCACATAAATTGGATGTAATTAAACAAAAAAAGACAATACAATGCAATACAAGACAATACAGTACAGTACAATAGAATTAAACAACTAAGTTACTGTACTTTATATTGCTCATATAAAATTTAAAATGCAATTGGAAGCATTAAAAAATAAAACAAAGCACAAAGAAGAATGCAAACATGTACTTTGAATACAAAAATAACTATTGTTGTACTAATCAAAGTCAATGAATATAAATGATTAGCATTATTCAGTTCTCATATAGCTCTGGGGTAGAAGCTGTTCATGAGTCTGTTAGTCCATGAAGGAATACACCTAAACCACCTGCCAGAGGGCAGCAACTCAAACAGATGATATCTAGGGTGGGAAGGATCTTTCAGGCTATTGGCTGCCCTGCTAAGACAGCGAGACCTGAAAAGTTCATCCAAAGAAGGCAGTGTGCAGTCAGTAATTTTCTGGACAGAGTTTATAATTCTCTGAAGGGCTTTCTTGCCTTCCACTGAGTTGCTGCAATACCACATAGTAATACACTATTACAGCACACTCTCAATGTAGCAGTGATAAAAAGACATCAGTAACTTCACCTGCAAGTTATTTTTCCTGAGAACCTCAGAAATTGGAGTCTCTGCTGTGCCTTATTAACTGCCAAAGTGGTGTTTGTGGATCAGGACAGATATTCTGCAATGTGTATACCCAGAAACTTGAAGGCAGAAACCCTTTCCACACAACCCCCATTAACATATATATCAGGTTGTAATCTATGTTATGCCTCATGAAGTCTATTGTAAGTTTTTTAGTCTTGGCAGAATTCAGGTTGAGATTGTTCTCAATGCACCATGCTATCAATCTTTGGACTTCATCTCTATAGGCTGTCACATCTCTTCCTGAGATGAGTCACACCACTGTCATGTAGTTTGAAACTTAATGATGGTATTGATAGAATGGGAAGAGACACAGTTGTGGGTATAAAGAGTATTCAAAAGAGGACTCAACACACAACCTTGTGGGATGCTGGTGTTAAGTATAAGGGTGGAACAGAGATAGGAGCCTAATATGACCATCTAAGGACTGTTAGTCAAAAAGTCTTTGATCCAATGGCAGATAGATTGTGAATGTCCCAAACCAGTGAGTTTAGTAACCAGTCTATCTGGGGGGGGTCTATATTATAACATCGAAGTCTAAAAACATTGAATGTTATAATATCAAACCCATTCAATCGAAACACCAGAAAACTGAACAGTCAGAAGGGAAAAAATTTGCTATTCCGACAAACATACACACAACTCAAGCACACCAAAATAAATAATCCACACAAATACACTTCACGAAACCCTACACTAAACCAGACATACACCACTAGCTACCCACTTACCTTAACTCAACCCTAAGGTCCCTAACTATCGCACACTCACCTTACCTGCTCCCTAACCCTAACTCACCTACCCCACCCTAACCCTCACATCCACACAATTGCACATTTACCTGACCCATGCCTTAACCCTAACTCACTTAACCCACCCCTAACCCTAAAGTCTGTCACTACCGCACACTCACCTCACCCGCGCCCTAACCCTAAAGTCCCTAACTACCGCACACTCACCTTACCCAAGTCCATTCACTCACTTACCTTAACCCGGTGCGTAACCATCGCACCACACTTACCTGAACCCAATCCATAACCTCCGTTCGCTCACTTCCCTAAACCCGGTCCATAACCATCACACCATAGTGCTGTAAATAGCGAAGCCACGGAACGGACCACCAAAATCTTACCCTAGGTAAAATTTCAATGTTCCGAGGCTTCACTATTGTCAGCTTTCACTCTAAAGGGTTCAATATTATAACATTTGAAGTTTTAAAACTTCGATGTTATAATATAGACCCCTATCTGGGATAACTGTATTAAAAGCTGAACTAAAGTCTACAAAGAACATCCTCACATAGCTCCCCCACTGCTCAAGATGTTAAAGTGCAGTGTATAATGCAGTGGAGATGACATCCTCTGTAGATCTGTTTGCTCTATAAGCATACTGGTGTGTGTCAGTGGTGACTGGGAGACTGGCTTTGATGTACCACGCAATCAGTTGTTCAAAACATTTCATAATGACTGGAGTAAGTGCTACTGGACAATAGTCATTGAAACTGCTGATGACAGGTTTCTTTGGCAGTGGAATAATTATGGTAGAGTTCAAGTAAGATGGAATGATGGACTTAGACAAGAACAGGTTAAAGATCTTTGTAAAGACCTCGGAGAGCTAATCCGTACATTATTTCAGCACCCGTCCTGTCACTCAATCAGAGCAGGCGGCCTTTGTTGGTTTGACTGATCAGAACACAAGCTTCACATCATGCTCTTGCTCTGAGAAGATGTGATTGAAGGGGGTTAATGGAGGTGACATGAGACTGCTGAGGCCTATATGTTGGTGCCTGGATGCAACTGTCTCAGCTGTTTCCACCTCAAAATGAGCAAAGAAACAATTAAGTTCCTCTGCCATCAAGAGATCTGCATCAACAGGCATACAGTTACTGGTTTCGTACTTAGTGATATGCTGAATGCCTTGCCGCAAGCACTGTGGATCATTCTTGGTAAAGTGATCCTCTATCTTCCTTTTGTAGGCTGCTTTAGCTTCTCTGATAGCTCTCTTTAGGTTGGCTCTAGCCGTACTATAAAGAGCTCTATTGCCAGACCTGAAGGCTGTGTTGCAGTACTTAAGGAGAAATCTGACCTCCTTCATCATCCAGGGCTTCTGATTGGAGTACACATGAATATATTTGCTGACCATGACATTAGCAACACAGATTTTTTATGTAGCGAAGTACAGTTGATGTCTACACTTCCAAATCCTGATCCACAAAAATACCTAGTTAGTCCTTTCAAAGCAATCCTGTAACTGCAAAAATGCTCCCTCAGGCCATATTTTAACAATTTTTGTGGTACTTTGGACTTTTTTCCTAAAGGGAGTATATGCTGGGATCAGAAGTATGGATAAATGATCTGACTGGCCTAAATGAGGCAACTGTTTTATCCTGTAGACATCCTGGATATTTGAATAAGCCTTGTCCAATATATTTGTCCTCCTAGTTACACATTTAATGTGTAGATGAAATTTAGGGAGACATGTCTTAAAATCATCAGCTATATACTATGACTGGACTCAGAGTACGTATTTTGCAGCAAGTCAGTGGTGCCGAACAAATAGCTTAGAGTTATGCTCACATTAGCATCTGGTGGAATGTAAACAGCTGTAACTATAACAGTGTAAGCTCCTGAGATAAATAAAAGGGCCTGCATTTAATTGTCAAATACTCCAGATCAGGACAGCAGTAACTATCTATAATGTTTGTGTTAGTACACCAGCTGTTATGTACATAAATGCAAAGCTCCCCACCTTTACTCTTCCTGAAGTCTTTATTTCTGTCCCAATGAAACACTGTATGACCTGATAGCTCAATGGCTATGTGTCTCTGTGAATAGTAAAATACAACAGTCTCTTATAAATTTATTTTCAGAGATCTGCAGATGTAATTTGTCCATTTTATTTGTGATGGATCTGACACTGGTGTGAAATATACTGGGGAAGAGGTGGTTTGTGCGGATGTTTCCTTTGCCTAATGAGTAGACCAGACTGGCATCCCCTCTTTTGCTTCCTATATCTTCTCCGCCTCCACCTTCATTGCTCGCCTGAGCCAACAACAATCTACGGAGAACCTGATATCCTTTTTATCTCCTCTGGTATATCATATAAGTGCAGGAATTCTCTTGTAACAGCCTGGTTGTGATAAGATCTGATTTTCAAAAGATCTTGGCAATTGTACTGGTAATTCACCTGGCTACACTTAACAATAATAAACATACATATAAACAAATACACACATAGCAAGCACCAAAAGGGGAAGCATAAAGCTGCTGTATCTGTACATGACACCATGTTCTGCCATAAATATCTACTCTTAGATCAGCTACCATCTAACCTAACTTCAAAGTATCTGCCTAAATACTTCATCCATAAATCTTCAGGTCTAACTATAGCAGTTTCCCCACCAAACTCTGAATACTACACAAGATCTGGTTTTCCACCCTCTGGCAATATGGCTCAACAGTCTGCATTCACCCCATCAGTGGCCAATTTGATTGCATTAGGAATTTTAAGACAGTGTATCAACTATCTCATGCTTACTGGCTGTTCACTACTTCTGCCAGTTGGTAGTACAACCTACATTAGATGTAAATATTAAAAAAAAATGAAGAGAATCCTTTCACATTACCCTTCTTTTAGTAGTCATCATACCTCTATAGCAACAAATTAATCATAGCACAGTACTAGACCTATAGCACATGCTGAGGCTGTAAAGAAAAAATTGCCAAAGCCTCCTAGAACTCATTGTAAAGTATCTCAGCCTCTATCACTGTAACACACAAGACAAAACCTACTCCTTCTCCACTCACGCATACTACCACTAATGTACTTAGTATAGTAAGCAGAGTTTCAGTACAACACCAACAAAGGAAATTAAAGCTAATGATAAATGTCATAATGTGGCAGTAGAGGCATTTGTACCAAAGCCCATGGTGCCTATTTATGCAAAGATTGTTCTCAGACATCTTTTCCAGTTTCATTAGGAAACTTTAAGATAGTAACAATGGGGTGATCAGCTACAAGATATACATGACTTCTGTTTTTGCCATCAGATAGCACAGTACAACTAAACATTAATTTTGAAAGCATCACTCTAGCTGACCAAAAGCATAGCATTGTGGTCAGGACACTGATATTTTACAAGTGAATTGTTTTTTTTATGGCAAAATATATTGAATTTTTATTTTATATATAATAAAAGCTGTAGACAAACATTCTAGACATTAGTTTTACCTGGCCTTTTGAGGAGGGGAGAAAATCAATATCGCAGCATGCTGTAATCATATAAGCCCTATGAAATGCTGAATTAGTTGGTAGTATATAAAAAGCTATATGTTGGTTCCCTCAATGCTGGACAAGCCACGCTGCTTCGCAAGGGACGGCTTGCACCTGTCACCCCTGGGATTCCGGATATTGGCAAAGGCTCTTGCCACCCCCATAGTGCCTTTTTTAGGCAAGGCTCAAATTCTAAACCTACCACCCTAGAACACAAAAGGAAAAACTAAGGGTAATGCTGCTCAATGCCAGAAGTCTAAATCTCAAAATGCACGCACTTGAGGCCCTTCTCAGTATGGAGAACATCGATGTCTGTGCTGTGACAGAAACCTGGTTCAAGGCTCCTGAGAGCACCCCAGCGCTATCAGGTTTTACCTCATATCATGCGTTCCGGCCCCAAAATCCGGACAATACCAAGAAAGGAGGGGGGTATCCATATTCATCAAGGACACCCACACCTCAAGACTGGTGGCAACGCACGATGCATCGGAGACCATCCAGGTGCAATTAACCATAGGCAAGACTGCTCTGCAAATTGTAGCATGTTACAGGCCACCCTCACAAACTCAGGAACCTCACATGGCCTTCCTGAAAACACTAGAGGGATAAATGTATCACCAAACACCATCATACTAGGTGACTTCAATTACCCTAATATAGACTGGGAACACTACTCAAGCCCAAACACCCTAGCCCAAACGTTCCTGGAATTCATAAACTCAAATGCCATGGAACAACTAGTCACCATCCCCACAAGAGGAGATAACATACTTGATCTCATCATCACGAACATGGGAGCACAATGTTCAACACCGGAGGTGTACCCCTCACTGGTGAGATCAGACCACAAACTAATCTTGCTGGAGGTCCTCATCCCACCCCCACCTGAAATAAAAAAGACCACAGTAAAGAACTTCTCAAAAGCCGACTTCACACTTCTAAAGACTAGTGTGGTCTCCTTTAAGGCCCCCGAGCCGGCAGAAAACAATACTCAAGCCGCTGAATCACTTACAAATGCCTTCTACCAGCACCTGCAGGACTGCATGGATAAGGCAATCCCAAGCAAAACAAAGACTCTTTGTACCAAAGGCAAGCGTCCAGTCTGGTGGACCCCAGCCATAAACAAACTCTACAACAAAAGGAGGAAGCTACTACAAGATAGAGCAAAATCCTTAAAAGGTAAGACACCCTTGATCACTATATGTAAAAAACTAAGAGCTCTCATAAAATCATCCAAAGCAAATTTCGAGAGAAAAATAGCTAAAGACTCAAAAGACAATCATAAGGCCTTCTTTAGCTATGTTAGAAACCTGGGAGGAAACTCCCAGATATGCTCAGAGCTAGTTCAAAATGATGTGAAGATTACTGATCCTACAGACATTGCCAACATACTGGCTGACAGGTTCAGTGCAAACTTCTCCCCCCCAAAAGGAGAGATATCTATACCAAACGATTGCAGCCCCCAAACATCTCCAGCCCAAGTGAGAACTGCTCTCTCCAAAGCAAAAACACAGCATCCATGGGACCTGATGGTGTCCCCGGCTGTGTGCTCCATGAACTCAATGAGGAATTAAACCCACAGCTAGGACAGCTGTTTAATCAAAGTCTTACCTCTGGATACGCACTCCAGGAGTGGCGCACTGCAACTGTGGTACCACTTCACAAAGGCGGTGCCTCCACCGACCCTGAAATTACCGCCCATTAGCTTGACAAGCCTTATCTGCAAAGCCATGGAGAGGATCATAATGGACCTCATAAATAAAGACATAGGAATTTGCAGACTTTGGATCCAACCCAGTTTGGCTTTGTCAAAGGCAGATCATGCCTTTTAAACTTGGTTGACTTTTTCAAACAGTCACCAAAGCCATCGATGAGGGAAAGGCAGTCCATACAGCCTACCTCGATCTGGCTAAGGCCTTCGATACAATACCTATTGCCAGACCTGAAGGCTGTGTTGCAGTACTTAAGGAGAAATCTGACCTCCTTCATCATCCAGGGCTTCTGATTGGAGTACACATGAATATATTTGCTGACCATGACATTAGCAACACAGATTTTTTATGTAGCGAAGTACAGTTGATGTCTACACTTCCAAATCCTGATCCACAAAAATACCTAGTTAGTCCTTTCAAAGCAATCCTGTAACTGCAAAAATGCTCCCTCAGGCCATATTTTAACAATTTTTGTGGTACTTTGGACTTTTTTCCTAAAGGGAGTATATGCTGGGATCAGAAGTATGGATAAATGATCTGACTGGCCTAAATGAGGCAACTGTTTTATCCTGTAGACATCCTGGATATTTGAATAAGCCTTGTCCAATATATTTGTCCTCCTAGTTACACATTTAATGTGTAGATGAAATTTAGGGAGACATGTCTTAAAATCATCAGCTATATACTATGACTGGACTCAGAGTACGTATTTTGCAGCAAGTCAGTGGTGCCGAACAAATAGCTTAGAGTTATGCTCACATTAGCATCTGGTGGAATGTAAACAGCTGTAACTATAACAGTGTAAGCTCCTGAGATAAATAAAAGGGCCTGCATTTAATTGTCAAATACTCCAGATCAGGACAGCAGTAACTATCTATAATGTTTGTGTTAGTACACCAGCTGTTATGTACATAAATGCAAAGCTCCCCACCTTTACTCTTCCTGAAGTCTTTATTTCTGTCCCAATGAAACACTGTATGACCTGATAGCTCAATGGCTATGTGTCTCTGTGAATAGTAAAATACAACAGTCTCTTATAAATTTATTTTCAGAGATCTGCAGATGTAATTTGTCCATTTTATTTGTGATGGATCTGACACTGGTGTGAAATATACTGGGGAAGAGGTGGTTTGTGCGGATGTTTCCTTTGCCTAATGAGTAGACCAGACTGGCATCCCTCTTTGCTTCCTATATCTTCTCCGCCTCCACCTTCATTGCTCGCCTGAGCCAACAACAATCTGGAGAACCTGATATCCTTTTTATCTCCTCTGGTATATCATATAAGTGCAGGAATTCTCTTGTAACAGCCTGGTTGTGATAAGATCTGATTTTCAAAAGATCTTGGCAATTGTACTGGTAATTCACCTGGCTACACTTAACAATAATAAACATACATATAAACAAATACACACATAGCAAGCACCAAAGGGAAGCATAAAGCTGCTGTATCTGTACATGACACCATGTTCTGCCATAAATATCTACTCTTAGATCAGCTACCATCTAACCTAACTTCAAAGTATCTGCCTAAATACTTCATCCATAAATCTTCAGGTCTAACTATAGCAGTTTCCCCACCAAACTCTGAATACTACACAAGATCTGGTTTTCCACCCTCTGACAATATGGCTCAACAGTCTGCATTCACCCCATCAGTGGCCAATTTGATTGCATTAGGAATTTTAAGACAGTGTATCAACTATCTCATGCTTACTGGCTGTTCACTACTTCTGCCAGTTGGTAGTACAACCTACATTAGATGTAAATATTAAAAAAAATGAAGAGAATCCTTTCACATTACCCTTCTTTTAGTAGTCATCATACCTCTATAGCAACAAATTAATCATAGCACAGTACTAGACCTATAGCACATGCTGAGGCTGTAAAGAAAAAATTGCCAAAGCCTCCTAGAACTCATTGTAAAGTATCTCAGCCTCTAGCACTGTAACACACAAGACAAAACTTACTCCTTCTCCACTCACACATACTACCACTAATGTACTTAGTATAGTAAGCAGAGTTTCAGTACAACACCAACAAAGGAAATTAAAGCTAATGATAAATGTCATAATGTGGCGGTAGAGGCATTTGTACCAAAGCCCATGGTGCCTATTTATGCAAAGATTGTTCTCAGACATCTTTTCCAGTTTCATTAGGAAACTTTAAGATAGTAACAATGGGGTGATCAGCTACAAGATATACATGACTTCTGTTTTTGCCATCAGATAGCACAGTACAGCTAAACATTAATTTTGAAAGCATCACTCTAGCTGACCAAAAGCATAGCATTGTGGTCAGGACACTGATATTTTACAAGTGAATTGTTTTTTTTTATGGCAAAATATATTGAATTTTTATTTTATATATAATGAAAGCTGTAGACAAACATTCTAGACATTAGTTTTGCCTGGCCTTTTGAGGAGGGGAGAAAATCAATATCGCAGCATGCTGTAATCATATAAGCCCTATTAAATGCTGAATTAGTTGGTAGTATATAAAAAGCTATATGTTGGTTCCATCAATGTAGTTTATAATACAAAATCAGGCAATTCTATTCAAGAATGCCATTCTACCCCCAATGATTTTGCCACACATCAGTCCTGATTTATATATCAGTTCAATACTTTTTTTCAGAAAATGAAGTCAAGAACTCCCCTTATATGCGGTGACAGAACTGTTGCTTGTCTGGTGAAATAAAATGATTTTCACTTGTGGTCTAATGAGGACTTAGTGCACCTATAGTCTGAAAGTTAATTTCACCCAACCTTGTATGAAATTGTCAGACAACGTCCAGGGGGAAACTTGGTATGATGACACACTGTGATATCAGAATTCCTCTATAATGCTGGATTTGTCAGTAGTAAATAAGACCCTATATGTCAGCTCCCTTAATGTATATTGCCATATAAAATTCAAGAGACTTCTATGAAGATACTTGGGTATAAAACATATTCAAGAATGCCATTCTAACCCCAAACTTTTAATTACACTTGAGACCTGATTTTTATGCTAGCACAATGTTTTTATCAGTGGATGTAGTCTATGAACCTCCCCTATATGAGGTAACAGAAATACTGTCTTTCTTGGCAATATAAAAATATTTGCATATTTTTATATATATATATATATATATATATATATATATATATATATATATATATATATATGTATATATATATTTTTTTTACTTCTGGTCTAATGAGAATGTAGATCAGACATAGTCTGAGCATTTGTTTCATCCAGTGTTGTGAACAATGATCAAATAGCCCAAAAGTAGAAACAGGGTATAATGCTAAACTATAGCAATACAATACATCTGAAACCCTGGATGTGTGAACTTTATATAAGAGGCCAAATGTCAGTTTCCCAATGACTAATTAAACTTAAGGGACTTTTAATAAGATACCTGGGTACAAAATACATTCACAAATGCCATTATTTCCTCAAGGACTTCACTGCACCTCAATCCTGCCACACCTTTGTCAGTAGATGTTGTATAGACCAGCCCTGTATGTATGCAATAGCAGAAATGTTACCTTGGCTGGTGAAACAAGCATTATTGTTATTAATTTTTTAACGTGTGGTATAATGAGATCTTAGTGCTCACATATTCTATGCAATAGTTTCGCCTGCCCTTGTGAGCACTCATAGCATAGCTCCCAGTGGAAACTTGGGTATTGTGACATCAAAAGCCATTGAAATGCTTGATATGTTAGCTTATATAAATAGCCATATGTAATCCCTTCATGGCATTTTACATTAAAAAACTCAGGGACTCCTATTGAGATACTTGGTACAAAACACACTCAAGTGACACATTTTATTGGAAGCATTTCAATGCATATCAGTCCAGATTTATATACAACATAATGCCTTGTATCAGTAAATGGAGTATTGGACAACGCTATATGTAGTAACAGAAATGTTGCCTTATAAAATAATTGTTTGGTGTTGTGGTTGTTATTGTTGTTCTAATGATGACTCTTCCTCAGATTCAGGAATCCTGCATGCAGGACTACTCTAGTCCTGCACGGAAGTGCCAGTTTAAGAGGAGGATGGCAGCGCGCCATGCATATTAAAGAAGGCTCGCTGCCTGAACACCTAATGCTACATGGAGCATGGACGAGTGAAGGGGGTGTGGCTGAGACCAGAGCTCTCAGAATAAACACGCCCCTGCAAAGTAGAACAGAAGAATGTGTACATAAAAGAGTGAGACCGCCCATAAGTGTCCGCAAATCCCCACCAAAAGTCCCCATGTGTTCAACAGTAACAGTACACTGAAAAAAAAACACGAAGAAACCTTTGTAGTAATGTTTTTAAAACTCTGAGTACAGCTAACCGTAGGTATGTGTGTCTGCCCATCTCGTAGCTATGGGTAACGAACATGAAAGGCTGAAGAGGATAACAAGGAAGGTACAGCAAATGAAGCAGCACAGCAGTAGTGTAATGGTCAGAGTATCTGCCTAAGGAGGAGGCATTCCTTGCTCGAGTCCCACTGCACCACATACCATTTTCCAAGTGTAATTTGTATACGAACAATTATGTACATTTTATTGCTGTAGAACCTACCAAATAACAATTAAATGTGAAGTGGAGCACTGCACGAAATGCACATATGAAGAGTCAGTACCAGAATGAATAAGTCAGCAATAAGCAGGTGTAAGCACAGACAAGTAGAAGTAAACAAATGTAAGCAATAGTAAGCATGTGCAAGTGCTATGGGCGGGGCGAAGCACCACCGACACAGATCAAGCAAAGGAGACACTAACTGCATGTAACACACTGTGACCAGAAGTCAGCAGGGCTAACCTCTGTGCAAACCTGCTCACAACCACTTGAAAGTGCCTTAAGCAGACCGTATCAAATGACCGGTGTCACGCGTGGGTCTGTGTACATTAGCAGAGTCAGTCGTAGGTATCACAAAGCATATGTGGCACACAAGGTTGGCTGGTATGCGCACGAAACACAGTACCCGGCAATACCAGTCAACATTACCAGATATGTAGCTAAAGAATTAAAGATATATGTGTTCGTATGAATACCCATAACTATATAGATATATACCACCCCTCTCTGTAGTACAAATGTATACATACATAGATAGACATATAAATAAATACCCACAAATACAGATATACATATGCAGACACCCATACATCCACATGTCATTAGATATATATACAGCAATATGTATATATATATATATATATATATATATAGATATATATATATATATATATATATATATGTGTATGTATGCAGATATATATATATATATATATATATATATATATATATATATATATATATATATATATATATATATATAGATATAGATATAGATATATGTGTGCCTAGATATACACAGATATATACCTATGATAAGATACAGCACCCAAGAATGACAAATGTTCACAGGCCATGCCAATGGAGGTGAGGGGCCCAAGCAAGAAACTTGTAACACATAGCATGAACACCCCCCCAGCCGCACAGAGGAAACATACAAACAAACTCACAAACAATGTAAACAATCCACTGCTCCCCAGAACACAGGCAGGATACAACTTGGGGGGAGACACAGTGGACCCATGAAGGCTAATCTTGGAACAGAGACAGTAGCGCCCCTTGTGGGACACCCCAAAAATTGACATGTTATAGGAGGAAGCCCGTGTGATGACCTATCAAGGCAGGTGTGTACATACCCAGAATACAAGGGTGGAAAAGCCTGATGACCCATGGATTGAGACAACATACGAGATGGGTCACATGAAGTGGAGAGTGGGCAGTGTTTAGACCCAACCTGCACCCAGAGTAAGGATGACTGCTGTAGAGGAGGTGCAGGTAGGGGAACTATGGATAGCTAACTATGGGTGTAGGAGTGAAGGTGTTTGCTGCAGTGGGGCTATACAGACAACCCTAGGGATGTAAGCAATAGTGTTCATTGGGCAGAGGCGCCGCCCAATGAGCAGCCACACCTGCTACGAGTCCCACTGCAGCACAGTCTATTTTACATGGCAAAGAATGGAATAACCAATATGTAGAGGTATGTGTGTATATCAACCCATAGCTACATGGATATATACCTCTCCCTCTCCACAGTACAAATGTATACATACAGAGACAGAATACATATAAATACCCACATATAAATATATACATATGCAGACACCAATACATCCATATATCATCAGATTGAGGGCTGAGTGGTGCTATTAGAGGGTGAGCCTGCCCCTCCTACACAGCCCCCAGCACAGCCACCTTTGGAGCCGTGAAGGTGCATTGGTGACTGGCCATGGGTGGGGACCTCAGTCCCACTGTTTCCAGTTGGGGGCTCATGGGTTTGCGACTTCCACACACCCCTCCCCGTAAAGGTGTTTACCCCCCCCACATGTGTCATATACCGTCCCTGTATGCATCTTGTGTGTCTTGTCTGTTAACCTACCCAACCTCCCTCCCCAAATATACTTATTACCCCTTCCCAACATCCCACTCTCACCTGAAAAATAAAACAAGGGCAATCTGTTCCCACAACAAAATCATGGCCCAAACATAGCTGTCAATTTCGCACATGTGTCCGCTGGACACATGTAATCTGGTCTATTTGGCATCACAATGAATATATGCTGTCCTCACCCCTCCCCCAGGGGTTTGAGGTCGAAATGTACCTGCAAATATAGTGTATATGCACAGCTGTTGCTGTAGAAGAAATGGGCAGCTATGGACCTTTAAGATACCCTTCCTGCACATGCCTAGCTATTTTCCCTACTGTTTTTCCCTCTTTGTGCCCCATTTGTCACCACTTTCCTATCAACCCCTTTTACTTTTATTTCAAGTAATTTAGTGTGGGGGTAAGCAGCAGTCAGCACTTGTAAGCAGCAGTAAATGTGTTTGTGCAGGCTTGTGTGGGGGTAAGCTATGCCTACACAGGTTGAAAAATCAGAAGCTGACTGTACAAAACCATAAGCGGAGGTTAGCAGTGCTTACCATTGTGCAAACCCATGCAAACCCGCTGACAACTGCATAAAAGTGCCTTAATCCTTCTGTAGCCAACATCCCTTGTTCTGCACAGCAACAAATTGTAATGCCTCTCCAAGGCTCAAACCCATACCCTGCACTCCATACACAAAGTGATCTACCACTAAACCATGGCAGATATACATAACCTGATGTTTTCACAAATATATCATCCAGCACAAGCAGTCAACAGTACAGGAAATGTAGTAATATCATACCGCACAACCACTTAGTGCAAGAATTCTGGACAAAGTGTGCCAAAATGTGGGTACAAGTAGGGATATAAGTCAAATATTGCTCTAAGACACCTAAAATGTTGCTAGTCACACGGTGATATGTATTAGAACACCTAACTTGAAGGAGATGAAGTCTGAAACACAAAAGTGTTGGCACGAGTTACTAACTACAGTCCTGTGATCATTCATTTCAATTGCCAACAGAATGAGGTACAGGCCAAAAATATGATCCGAACATGCATGGATATATGGACAGATATATATTTGGAAATGTAGACAGTTAGACAGCGATATGTATATATATGTATATATATATATATATATATATATATATATATATATATATATATATATATATATATATATATATATATATATATAAATATAGATATATATATATATATATATATATATATATATATATATATATATATATATATATATATATATATATATATATATATATATATATATATATATATATATATATATATATTAGATATGTACACATAAAGATTTCTATAGATGTATAAAAATATAGATACAGATAGAACTGTGTATAGCATTACTACATGGGAACAAACACCTGAGCCACTCACTACAACATAACAGACCATATGCATTGTTAATGGGGGTGGGGGCTCAAATGAGGGATACCTGGTAATTAGTGCTATGTTACCCCCCCCCCCAGCCCTAACGGATATGCTGTGCAATCCAATACCCAGCAAATGCATATTTTGGCTACAGGACCCTCCACGACACAGCCACAATGCTTTCACAGTAAGCCAATTCACCTGTAAATGTCAGGGCGATATCTATAACATAACATGCAGAAAAGTCATTCTATCATAGGGAATGTACAATGTGGAAGGGGTACACATCACAATGGTTCAGATATGCACACACATTTATACATTGACAAATATGTTTAGGTATATATAAATATATATATATATCTATATATATATCTATATATAATATATATATTGGGATATATATATTGATATAGATATATAATATATATATATATATATTTATATATATATATATATATATATATATATATATATATATATATATATATATAGGTACATACACATATACACAGACAAAAGGTATTAGTAGCCATACATATGTAGGAGTAGTGTGGAAGTACTGGGTGCAAAGTATATCCCTCAGCCACAAGCCCTGTAACTGGTACCTGTGAAATGTGCAGTGTGGCAACCAGTCCCACAAATGAGAATACTTACATTAAACATATACCCACTCACAGTTCAAAGGACATGACACGACACACAGGTATGCATACACAGAAAACCTTTATTTGTGTACTATACAATAATGTATGCCATTACCTACAGCACATGAAGTCTGACATATGTAATCAGTGATGAATGCAAGGCCCACACAAAACAGTAGATGCAAGCAATGTGGATATATAACATACTATGCTGTCCAGGCCAAGGCCTTCAATTAGTACAACAGTAGACAAAGGATTTGCTTCAAGATAGGTAACAATCAACAATTGCTGATGTATTTCAGCAGCCTCCAATTACAACCTGTAGTCAAGCCCTACGGGGGAATGTAATATTTGTAATGTCAATGTATCGGTCACATGTATGGACCCTGACCAACATATTTTGTGGGAGTCCATGATATGACTGGGATGGTAGCAGGAATGTTAGCAGTAAATAGTGATAGGCCATTGCACATCAACCCCTAACTGTATCACAGCAGGACAAAGCCTGCCATATATGTGGAGGCCAGAGGCAGGCAGACAGGGCCATACTTGCAATATTGCTGTTACACATCCTGGATATTGCTGGTGTTACAGAATTTGTTGCAACATACCCTTATGCAGGAATACGACATCAGAAACACAAATGGATGTAGCTATGTACTGATAGCATGCAACAGACAGACTGCCAGTGATATATGTAGGGCAAGACCTATGTAGTGCACAGACCAAACCAACCACACAATCCACTGGCTATCATGTGGATAGGCCCACATTTGAGAGCTATGCAGACAGACTGCATTCCATCCTAAACAACTATGTAGACACAAACACCACAAGATCAGCAATATGCAATGCACATATGAACACTACTCACTCTGCCTGTAGGTCTGGAACCCCATACGAATGTATAATTGGCCTCTGCAATCCCTGCTGTAAGAGGTATTGCTGCCCACATACATGAAGGTTGTCCTCCATACTGGAAAGGTTAAGGGACAATGCCCACATGAGTCAGTATTTGGGTTGCCATGACAGTGGTTATCTGAAGTACTACACAGAAGGCTGCATCCAATTAGCAACTGTTGCACACTGATTGGTGCAGATCTCATCACCTGATCATGTGCATCACTTACAAAAGCCATGCTGCAATCCATTCAAACCAGCACAATCACTCTAGTGGAGAGAGAGAGACAGAAACAGTCACACACAGTGAAAAGAAGTAAATAACGTAAACTGTAAACAACAACAGGCAGTCACAGCTGTCAGGAAAAAAAATGACAGGTACGTAAAACATATATGTATGTAACTGAAAGTAGTATGTGGTATAGAATAATAGGAAATATGATGTAGAATGTTGATATGTGCCATCTGTAGTTGTCCCTGTAATGAAGTTCTGCTGAACAACTGCTCTGGACAATACTGTTTGTCCCTGTAGACAGTGGGACATACCCACCAACTATTTCAGATCAGCAAGGAATGACAAAGAATTAAGCCATAATATGTGTGTTTGGTATGTTAGTGTGGGCAATAGCTGGTGGTGGAAGTACTGCCGTCATGATAGGCACATGGGTGTTAGAGCACACCACACGCAGGATAGTCATGTTAATGTCTAATGCAGCATGCACAAATGCCATAGGTGTATAATAGGCTTACCAGCAATCTCTCATCATATATACCACCCTAATGTTAGTCTGTGTTCATATGTGACACCTGGCTGTGTTGCAGTAAGGCAGAACAGTGCAGCTGTGAATGAAAGACAGTTGCAGAATGTGGACCAGATGTCTGTATGCACCCCACATAGAGAAAATGATCTGTGTGATATATAATTAGACAGGTATGTCTACAGATATACAGACAGTCATATAGATGTAGGTATATAAACACCCACAAGATATATCTACACATATACGTATACGTGTATGTATGTATGTATGTATATATATATATATATATATATATATACACATATATATATATATATATATATATATATATATATATATATATATATATATATTGTGGCACTGACAATGGCATGCAGGTGAAATAGTCTGTAACAGGCCAGCAGAGATAGTGTCCCCACAGGGAGCATGGCTACAAACACATAGCACAGAGCATGGCACAGACACATAGCACAAAGCTTGGTACAATACAACATATGTCCCAATGGTAGGTAAGCAGCCAATATACCATTTGCATTCTATGAATGGTTTGTTTTAGCTGATATGGTGTGGGGGGGACACAGCTGTATATTAAGAACTATGGTAACCCTGCTGTATGGTTGCACTGACCTGTTTCCATCTTTATGTCTTCCAGGGAGGATGCCCCATATCCATCTTCCGACCTACAGTGCTGCAGAGACAGATGTCATAGTATCACATTTGGTGCAGCACTATGAACAGCTGTTCGGATGGACAGCCCAACACCAGCAGGAGAGGACCGGCCTGTGGAATGAACTAGTCCACAGGGTCAATGAAGTCGGACTGCATAACCGCAGCTATGAGCAGGTCCGGCATCATTACAGTGACCTGCTTCACCATGTACGTCGGCGTGCTGCTGCTGCTGTACTGGGGGACCACCTCACAACAGGGGGGGGACAAGCCATCCATCCACTCCTCACCCATGTGTTTGAGCTACTAGGGAGCCTTGCGGCACCTGCCCACCTGCAGCACCAACAACTGGCAGGGCGCATTGTGGAGGTGGGTGCCACCAACACACTGCCTGAGGAGGGTGCAGGTAAGGCCCCTGGGCACATCAGTACACCACTCATGTGTATGCTTCTGCATCTGTACAGGTACATCAAGCAAATCTGAGATGTCATATACATAGTCTGTTGCTGTGTAGAAGTAATAAACAGATGTGCATAAGCTGTAGTATTGTGGACCCCTACTGTAGATGTAATGTAATGCTGCACTCACCCTTTACGAATGCCACAGTTGTGGCCACTGACAACAACATTCTCACACTCTTATGTAGGTCCCTCCAGGATACCAGCACGGCAGCAGCCTGTAGCCGGTGAGTATGGTTCATATTCATGCATGACAAGACACTGTGCATGTAATGGATATGGGATATTCCATGCACACATCTAGCACACCTACCCATACTGCATGCTGTACACATTCATGTTTTGTTGTTGTGAAATGCAGTGCATCACTGTAGTGACCATGCTGGAGTATTGGAAGGGTACAAGAGACACATGCAAGATACCTAACATCCTGTCATTGTGCAATGTGTCCACAGAGATGGAGAGTATGGCAGGACACACAGCCTACAGTAGGAACATGTGTGAAACACCACCCTCATGGCTGTAACTACACACAATCAGGTTATATAACTGTGGCAGACATAACCCTAACCCCACAGTAATAGTGACAGCAGTGTGTGCACTCATGGGATGTGCATATGAGTAGACCTTGCAACCATGCAGAATTCTGGGACATGTGTAGGGTACCCTCACAGCCATGGTAAGGTCTGGTGGGTGTCAGTGTAATAGTCCTGTACTGGTCATACATGCACTGCTGATGTTGTGATCTGTAAAGCAGACATCAGGCATTCACAAAATATATCCGTTCACATATCATCCCAGGTATGAGGTGCTGTAACACACAGGAGCTGTGAGCATTGGAGCTGACATAACAGACACAGTACTACATAAGCAGCAATGGTTTGTACACCTGTGTAGTATGGTGCACAGTACAAGGTAGGGTGCAGAACAGGTCGACAGTAGCACTTTGTACATGGGTGGAGTGTTAACAAGGGGTAGGGCCATCACCTATCAACACAGCCCATGCATCACACACATGTATACTGCCACTGTGATGAGGTCACTTTGGTTGCACTGCATGCTGTTGAGCACCAGATGTAATGCATGCTGACAGAGGGGTAATGGGAGGACTGTGTGTACAAAAGGTGTGCAACCCCACACGTAGGTGTGTGTGTGGGGGGGGGTGTTGAATTGGTGTGTAAGTGCAATCTGGTGGAGTGTGGTTGATGCATGTCTGATGTGTTTGTACATGTGTGTCTGTTTGTGCGGCTGTCCATGCAAGCACAGGTGATAGTGGGATTGATCACATGGCAGTACTTCTCCTTGGGATTGTACTGTAGATGTAGTGACACATGAGACACCAGGACAGCTTGTCCGATATGTGACCACAGGACAGCCAATAGCATAACAAGGTATGTAGCACAGAACATGCATTGGGAGGGAAAGTACATACCAGGTATACACATCATAATGCAGCAGCAGATGGATAACCGTCTACTCACGTATGCAGCACTACTAATGCAATGTGGAATTACCAGACCACATCAGTGAGTGTATCCAGATAATACTGTTGTCCGCATGATGGCTTAATTGTGCAGCAGATGTGGCATGGACTGATCAAGACTGTAGTATGAGGCTCCGGTGTGTGACATATGTAGTGAATGTAGCAGCCCCAACCATTTAGGGGCCATGTACACCATGTCTGGACATGTGTCACATGTGTCATATATCGGCACTGTATGCATCTTGTGTGTCATGTCTGGTAACCTTCCCATTCTCCCTCCCTAAATATACCTACATCCCCTCCCCAACATCCCACTCCCACCTGAAAAGATAATGGAAGGGCAATATGTTCCCACAAAACAATCTCGCCCCATACATGGCTATCCATTCCGCACACGTGTCCACTGGACACATGAAATCCAGTCTAATTGGCATCACAATGCATTTATGTTGTCCTCACTCCTCTCCCGGGGATTTGAGGGTCCACATCTACCTCCAACTGCAGTGTTTATGCACAGCTGTTGCTGTAGCAGAAATGGGCAGCTATGGACCTTTCCTACACCCTTCCTGCACATGCCTTGCTATTTCCCCTACAGTCTTACCTTCTTTGTGCCCCTTTTTCACCATTTTCCTAGCAACCCTTTTTTCCATTCCTTTTAAAGAGGTTAGCGTGTGGGTAAGCGGGAGTGTTCTGGCCAGCAACAAAATAAACCATCTCTGCAGGGCTCATATCCATGACCCTACACACCATACCCAAAGTGATTTCCCACTAAACCATGGCAGATGTACATAACCCTGATCTTTCCACAAACATATCATCCAGCCCAGTCATTCAACAGTACAGGGAATGTAGTGCAACATATAGATGTATGTGTCTAAGTAAATATATTAATGTCAAAATGGTACAACATATTGATATATGTAGATATATATATATATATATATATATATATATATATATATGGTTCTACCTGACATAGCCGAAACCACACAACACCGACAACCACATCACCGACACCACATATTCGACAGTCCATAAACACGAAACCACACATAACCGACAACGAAATAACCGACGGTACACAAACACGAAACCCCATACACTGCACACACCACAATAACAATTATTAAAAACAAAACACATCCCATTCCACAAACCACACACACAACACAAGCACACCAAAATCCTTACAAGCCCACACTAAACCTTACCCTAACCCTAAGGTCCGTCACTATCGCACACTTACCTACCCGCTCCCTAACCCTAACTCACTTAACCCGCCCCTACCGCTCCCTAACCCTAACTCACTTAACCCACCCCTATCGCCAGCTAGCCCTAACTCACTTAACAGACCCTATCGCTCCTAACCCTAACTCACTTAACCCACCCCTATCGCTCCCTAACCCTAACTCACTTAACCCACCCCTATCCCCACAGACCGTCAATCTCCACACTTACCTGCCTCGCACGCTAACGTCCGTCACTACCGCATACTCACACAGCCTTTCCCCATGTCGGCATCCTCGGCGTTGGTGTTGTCATCCGTCGTGTCGGTCTTCTGCATTGTCGATGTTCTGCAACCCGCGATTCGCGTCGGTCTTCTTCGTTTTCGATCTTCTGGAGCTCCGAATTCCGCTGTCGGTCTTCTGCGCTGTCGACGAAGTCAGGTAGAACCATATATATATATATATGGATATATACATATATATATATATATATATGAACATATATACATGCAAATGCTTACATCTATAGATATATATGTCTACATCTGCATGTGTAAATATATACAGCAGGTCATGTATATGTCAGCAGATATATACATGTACATATATAGGTGTATATGGACAGACATCTGGTGATAACAATGAGGATATAACAAAAGCATATATGTCCTCATGCAACGTTAATGGCATTGAGATAGGTATACTCCCCCAGCCAGGCACGTCCCCCCAGTAATACAGTAACAAGTGTTGCAGATCCCATAAGCAGGACCGCACACAACATGGCCATCCCTAGGATACATATACACAGACAGATATATGGAGATACAGGTATATATATATATATATATATATATATATATATATATATATATATAGATAGATATATATATATTCATTCATACATATAGATATATATATAAGTACACATACACACACAGCGATATGTACAGTACGATACATATGTAGTACGTGCACACAAATTGATCAGCCAATATTCCTACAGTCACCACCTTACCAACTGGAGACTGTATGAGCCACCCATACGAATGACATTCATAGCCTGCAACACATATCCACAGAGATATCAAAGGGTATAACACCACACACGGGTGCCCATAAATGATTGTGACAGCTATATTTGTGTACTATGACAGTTGTATACGCCATGTCATATAGCCGTTTAGACACTGACATCCATATGAATAGTGTAATGCAACTGTGAAACAGTTATACTGAGACAGTAGTCTGGTAAGGTTGGCACATGTTGCTGTCCAGGCCGAAGCCTTCTAGTAGTACAATAGTAATGACAGACTGGCCCACAGAATACCAGACAATCAGTAGTATGTAATGCAGATGTGTAGGTCAGCAGCCTCTATCTACACTCTGTACACAATCACTAGAGGGTACAGACCCTAGCTGACAATATGGGATGTATCTGTTACATAACAAGACATAACTGACACCATCACAATCACACAGACAAACAGAACAGTCAGTATGGTAGGAAGCAGTAGGCCTGCATTTACCCACGGTGGACTGTATGGTAATGTACATCCAGATACCTTAAGGCAGCTTACCCCAGATACTCACACATGTTGTTACAGCTTAGGTTAGTCATGGTGCACCCCCCCTATACTCACTACTACTGGACCATATACCATGGTTACGTACACTGCCCTCTGCAGTGCATTAGTGCACACATGTATTGTGTAGGTGGAGCCCACACATATATGGCCCCAACCTCACAGTATGTGTGGGGGACACGACAGCAGTGGAGGGATGGCAGGAATGACAGCATGACATACACACAGCCCACTACATAACAAACCCTGACAGCATGTCACCTGTGCTAAGCCAGGTATGTAGGTGGAGGACAGAGTCTGGAACACAGGCACATATGTGTACAACTTTTGTCATACAGTAAGCAAGATATGTAAATGTGTACATATCTATATGGATATATATATAAGTATATATATGTTTGCCATATGTCCTGCACATAGGGTGGAGCCCTACCTCAGCCCCAATAGTCCCAACCTCTCAGTGCAAGGGGATGTCATGTATGTATTGCAGGTATATTTGTATACTATTGCTACTGTAATATGAAGTGTCTTCACAGACATGGTGTGTGCGGGAGGCCACATCTGCTCTGGACATGTGCGCCATTGGCTACTGACAGACATCCTAAGGTCATCATAGTACAGTACCACTAATAGCATAGTAACCCCCCGGTGGACTATAGCTGTGATACGCCCAATATATGTGGACAGTCTGACACACGCTGGTCAGTACAGGGGGTATACACAGAGCCCCTTCATGCAAGACATGTGGACCAGGCCTGTCAATTTGGATGTTAACAGCCATGTAGATGGGTATCACACATAAATACTGGTATATATTTACCCCCATAGGTTATACATTCATACACCCCTGTCTGTCCTGACACATAATAACTGCTGGTACAGAGGTGCCATGGCCACATATTACCCACTAGTTAGTGACATACATCTGAACAGCATCCCACTGCTTTGTCTGACATACATGACTGTCATGGTGGCCCGGCAGAAGTACATCTGGCAAGTATCTGGACATGTCACCTCACTGGATAAGTACAGTAATGTTCTAGGCATGTAACAAAGCACAGTGCTAGCTACAGGCAAACCGACTCAACACTGGGCTACATCTCCCATGTGGGGATACACATGTACCTGTATAGACAGCAGGCTCTACAGGCATGTAACATCACAGAGTAACAGACACCTGTGTGAAAGTGCATAACCACAACCAATGTGATCCCAGCCACAGCCACATATGGTAAGCTAGCATACTATTACAGTATATGGACTATCTGATCTACACCATCCTCATATTAGCCACTCACACAACACCCCTACATGTACTGGGCCACTAGACAGTGTGGTCTGATGCCTGTCTGTGGTATGGGACATGTGTGTGTTTGCTCCTACAAACATGTAAGCTGTTAGGGTGACATACAGTGGAGCAGCATGTAACATCAGATAGGACAGGACCTGGAACAATGACATCTACAACAGTCTCTACACAGGCCAAGGTACATATTCACTATACAAATACTGTCGACAATTACCAGACTTACACATACCTCAGTACTGTACACACACCACACAATGGCCAAGCTATGTCCTCAATTATAACCCCTACTATACATAACATGTAGCAGTCTGATATCTCACTGGCTTGTTATCAGATATGCTGTCAATGACTATGGAGTACAGAACATGTGCACCCCCTACTGCATGACATATGTACAAAGGTTGACAGAGTTGTGGCTGGAGGCACAAACACAGGGCCAATATTAACATGTCACTGTAATACCCTCATAGATATACTGTCATAACAGAGTTTGTTGCACCATATTTCCTATGAGGGATGTGAAGTCGGTAACTCTCCCGGCTGTCACCATCTACTGCCTGCTGGCCTCACACTACCTTCTGCATTCCACAGATAGGTGCACCATAGCTGACACATGAAACCAAAGGCCCAACACTGCCCAGTCTGTGGATGACCCTGCGGATGGGGACCCCTCATATACATGGGACCGACATGGCAGGTATTGTGACATGTACGACAGGCATATCCAGACAAACACTGTTAAACCAACAGTACTCCACATGCAATATAGCAGCACTTACAGTCTGTAGTCAGGTCAGGCACATCCCCCTTCTGTTTGTTGTCCTCTTTCCACAGTGTATGTTGTTAGAGGTAAATCCCCAATCCATCTGAGATGCTGTTTGCCAAACAACGGATTGTGTTCCTGCTCACAGTGAATGTAAAGAGCAAACACCACCATGTTGTTCCTAGGTATTGGAGTGTGTTTCCATGCAAGTGGCTATGGGCCTGTTACCACAGCCATTCCACATGCAATCAGCTAGGGGAGGGCTGCAATTCATGCAGAGGTCAACAGCTGATCATGAGCATCACTTACATTACACATGCTGCGGCCTAAGCATAGCAAGTGTGGGTCTCCAAATCTAACAGTGAGGGAGTGGGGGGTAGACAGAGGTAAATACATGTCAAGGAGGGGTGGTAGAGTAAAACAGAAGTATGTTTTATGTTACACAACTACCAGCACAGGGTATCAAACCCCCAACAACTATATAGTGCTATCACAGTTTGATGCAGTTATTGGTTGCGCCACATGGGTTACCTGCTGTGGAGCACTCAGAGCATATTTGTGATGATGAGTGACATCTGCAACAGGGATATGGTAGATATATGGTAGGTGACGTACATGTGCCTGTCTGCATGAACAGCTGCCAGAGTCAACACAGGCACACTCACACAGGGAAGCACACACATTGACACACTTGGCAGGGCCAGGAGTGCAACTCATCACCAATGTGATTGCCACAACACATCGATGTGCAGGTATCACAAGCAGCACATGGGTCATACAGAGGTCGTATGGGCATAGGGTATGATAAGGTGTCAGACATCAAACAGCATGCTTCAGTATGCCCTAGGGGGTTGTAGTGAGTGTGGATGTGGTCAGATACACCATATAACACACACACAGACACACAGGGTGCCAGTCCTGACATGCATGAGTGCATGTCTGCATGGGTGTATGGTGGTCAACTGTGCCAGCAGGCTGTACAAGGGTAGGTGATGGGTATACCTTGGCATCAGGCCACATGATGATGGTCTGCATTGTGCCTCAGGCCTGTGGTTTCTGCATCTGCCTACACAGGTGGGTATTGCATCCCCCATCCAGTCACCTGTGTGACTATTGTGTGTGGCCAATGCTGTGCATCACTTGCCATGTATATGTTTCTTACTCCATGACATGGATGGTGTCTGGGATGTGCACACCTCCCACATGGATGCACAGTGACATGTGGCACTGCATCTGGGGTGTCTGGCCCATGTTGTGAACACAGATTATCATTGGATGTGCCAGTCTTGCCCACCTGTGGCAGGAACTGGTAATGGGCAGTAGGTGTACACTGCACCTACATTAATAGCATGCCAACAGCATTCACTGATATCAGTGTCATCTGTCCATACAGGTTATGTTATCAGGCATGGTATGTCCATTGGGAGTCGCATGTGAAGGCACCACGGGTGGTGCAGATGTCCATTTGGGAACATGGTGGAGGTGCACTGTCTGCATGTCCGTGCATATTGGACAGATGGCCAGGGAGACATGCCCTCTGTAGCCCACTGCTATCACTGCAGAGTTACTATCAGTGGCAAATATGCAGTATACTACCCACATATTGGCTGTTGCCTAGGCATGTGTGTGTGTGCTCTGGGTAATAGTGGGGTTGCTAACTGTGATTGGCTGGCCTTGATGTCACATGTCTGGGTATGGCTTTGCAGACCAGCCTCTCAGCTAATTTACATCTGGTATCCCTGTATGGTTGACATGGTGATATATAGTAGGGCCACCATAAAAGAACTGAGCAAAACCACCTCTACATTGGCCACAGGTGTCACACATTCACAGCCACCTCTACACAGGATATGTACTAAACACACACACACACACACACACACACACACACACACACACACACACACACACACACACATACACACACACACACACACACACACACACACACACACACCTGTTATGTCTAGGAGTAGATCCCCTACCTAACTAGTTTATCACACTACAGCACTACACAGTTATAGTACGCACCACAGACATTACTGGAGTACCTCTTCCCCAAAGGTGTATTTCACAATGTATGACATCAGCAGGGTTACCAAAGTAGAGCATTTTGACTGTACAGCGAGTGACTAGCCTAAAATGCATTGCTCCCTACACAGACAGTGAGACACACACAAAACATCCACAACTGACATGTGTGGCTATAGAACCCCTGAACGAGGTCTATATCACACTTCAGCATGGGGCTGTTATAGGACGCACCACAGGGAACAGAGAAAAACTGTTTCCCCAAAGTTGTATTTCACAATGGATGACATCAGCAGGAGTGCCACAGTAGGGCATTTGAAATATACTGCAAGTGAGTGGCCTATAATGCATTGCTCCATACACACACATTGAAACACACACAAAACATCCAGAACTGCCATGGGTGGGGATGAAACCCTACCACAGTTCTAAATCACACTACAGCAGTACACAGTTACAGGATGGGCTACAGAGATTACTGGGATACTCTCTTCCCAGAGGTGTATGTCTAAGTGAGTGACATCAGCAGCCTTGCCAAGGTTGGGTATATGAATTGTATGGAGTGTGAGTAGCCTAAAAAGCATTGCTCCCTACTCAGTCACACACACACCGACTCACACACAAACAGTTACCAGGTCTAGGGTTAGAACACCTGTCTAACTACTTTATCACACTACAGCAGTACACAGTTACAGGAGGTGCTATGGAGATTACAGGGCTCTGATTTTCCCAGAGGTGTATTTCTAGGTGAGTGACATCAGTAGCCCTGCCAAAGTTGAGTATATGAACTGTACGGAGTGTGAGTAGCCTAAAATGTATGGCTCTCTACTCAGTCAGACACACACGCACAGATCCACACACACAGTTGCCAGGTCTGGAGTTAGAACGCCTACTTAACTACTTTATCACACTACAGCAGTACACAGTTACAGGACACACTGCAGAGATTACTGGGCTATGCCTTTCCCAGAGGTGTATTCCTAGGTGATTGACATTAGCGGCCTTGCCAAAGTTCAGTAAATGAATTGTATGGAGCTTGAGTATCCTAAAAAGCATTGCTCTCTACACAGTCAGAGACAGACAGACACACACAAACACACTCACACAGTTGCCAAGTCTGGGGTTTGGACTACTACCTAACTGGTTTGACACTACAGCAGTACACAGTTATGGGACACACCATGGTGATTCCTGAGCTACATCTCTCACAAAGGTGTATTTCACATTGGATGACCTCAGCAGGCTTGTCATACTACTACTATGGGGTGGGCAGTGTGTGCATGGGCCATAACCCATTCATGTAGGGGTTGACATGCCACATGCGGGTACACATGGGGTCATATGTCACAGGTACGTGTATACAGCTATTAGATGACTACTTCCTTGTACAGTCATGTTGCACAGCTGGCACGAGCACCACATAGTCTGTCATGCTGACAGATGCTGATGGCTAGTATCTACAGTGAGTGCATCTGCACCTCATGTGGTTGTGGCCTTTGGCTGTGTGGTGGGTGAGACAGTCCTGGATGGGTCCTTGTCAAGGTGACCCTCTTCCACACATCTATGTCCATCTACCTTTGGCTTATTATAGTGTGGTATCCTTACATATATGTCTGTATTCCTATCCACTGTGTGTGCAAGGCAGGAGTGGTGCATACTGACATGTGTCTGCACTAAGAACTGCAACTGCCGGATATGTCTGATCCACTGGTGTTTGCAGACATGGCCTTCATGTGTTTAAGTGCGTGGGCATGCCCATTATGACCTTTCAGTATGTTGTTGACTGACATTGCCTTCATTCCTCTAAGTGTGTGATCATGCCCAGTATGGCCATCTGTATTGCATGTGTGGAGCATGTCCAGGTTGTTTGTACTGTGGTGCTGACCCTTGTGTTGTACACTGACAGGTAGCATGCTGTGTCTGCAGGGCATCCATCGGTCATTTGGCATGTACTGTTGCTACATTTCTGCATAGCTGGGGGGACACCTGACTGTTTCTACATTTCTACACAGGAGTGGGGGGGCACACCTGACTGTTACTATTAGTGTACGTAGGATGGGGGGGCACACCTGACACTTCTACACATTTGCTAGGACTGTACTGGTATGTCGGGTACTCCATTTCAGTCTGTAGTCTTGCCTATCGTGCTGGCTAGAGGCATACCAGTGTACTACAGATCCTAGCTTTCACTGCCTACATATTAGTTTCAGACTTCCTAGCCTTCACATCTTCCATCCAACTGCCTGGCCTGCTGTAGTCTGTCTGTGTAGGCCTGGGGGGGGTTACTCATAGGGCTCATTCAGAGGCCAAAGTGCAGCATTTGTTTGTGTTTGTCTACACCTATCCTGCTGACTGTAACAGTTGTTGTGTATGTGACCCCCCCAACTGGCATGTGTGAGTCACTTACCTTGTGGGTGTCCCAGTATTGAGGGTGGTGCTGCAGGGCTGCCTATGTCGGATGCACAGAGTACACTCCCTATACATGGTTGAGCATAGGTAGTGTCATGTTTGGCATCCCTTTTACTGTATGTGTGAGTCAGAGAAAGGTGACATTCCCTGGGTCCCTACTGTATCAGTGCATGTGCTATGCATTGCCTCTTTGCCAGGGCCAGGGCATACTGGGCACACCTCCTTCTGCCTACTGGGGCAGGCTCAGGTTGTTCCTCCTCTGAGTCACTCTGTCCCTGTGCAAGCCTTGGCAATGGTGGGGGCTGTGTGGCCCTGCCCCATGCTGTTCCTGCTGCAGCTGTTTCTGCAGGATCATATTGTGTAGCATGGCACATACAAGGACAATTTGGGTACATGTAGTTGGTGAGTACTGCAAGGCTCCACCAGATGTGTCCAGACACTGGAACCATAACTTGAGCATCCCACACGCTCGATTATGATTCTTGTTTGTGCCTGTGCCTCATTATGGAGTTCTTGTTTGGGTGTGTGTGCATTTCTAATGGGTGTTATCAGCAATGGTTCCAGTGTGTATTCAGCACCTCCCACTACGTGACCGTGTGGGATGTAACTACTGGCAAATCTGTGGTACAGCTGCATCAGATGCCAGATGTGGGAATTGTGGTAGCTTCCATGGCAGACAGCACACACATTCATTATTATGCCCAGGGCATCGCACATGACCTTGCAGTTGATGGAGGGGAAGCCCTTGTGGTTGATGTAGACTCTACCCCACTCACCCAGTAGTGCTTTGATGCATATGTGCGTGCAGTCTATTGCACCCACTACATCGGGGTATTCTGCTATTTGATGGAAAATACGCATATTGCTGGCCAACGCCTCATGGATGATGGGGAGGTATACGTGCTCACCGACATGTGCTGACATGGCATCCAGGAACTGGTGGAGTACCCTGGATGCTGATGCCTGTGATATCCCCATCATATCCCCAGTTGGCCTTTGGAAGGTACCTGTAGCTAGTATTCATAGACCTACACATACCTTGGTATCCACTGGGATGGGTTCTTCTCTGTTAGTTCTGTGTGTGAGGTGTGGCCGGCACAGCTCAACAATCTGCTGTAGGAGGTCTCTGTCTACCCTATAGCACTCCACTATCTCCAGCTCATGTAGCCCTTGGTAGGTTACCCTGGGTCTGTACACTCTTCTCTGTCTCCTCACTGTGGGTTGCTCGGCAGCATTCACATCCTCACCACCCTCAGCCTCTTGCACATGCTGGTTTATGATAGCAAAAGCAGCCCCTAGCATTATTTCTCTTGCTTTTGTTTTCTAAAATGTCCCCGTTTGTATACACCGGTGGTGCAGAGTTATTAGGAATAACAAGGGGAAAAGGTGTTTGCATAGTTTATAGTGCTGTGCTGGGCTGGGCTGGATTGCTGCCTGTGTGATTGGCTGTGTCTGATACATTTCACCTGTCAGCTCAGCTAGTTTTCCTTGATTACCTTCCTACTGCTGTTTTCCCTTCCCATTGCCTCCCTGTTTAAGCCTGTGTGCGCGCTGCGCAGAGTGCTCAAATGTGCACAGAGCTGCTATTTCCTGGTTTAACTTCCTTTTTCTTCCCATGACACCCAGTGCATGGCACGCACACCCACTTACACTTTGTAAGGAGTGCTAGGCAGCATGGACACACCTCTAGCTTAGCTGTGCTAAGCTTGGGACAGTCCCGAGCCACAGGGCTCCAATCCACTTACAGTATTCCTGACATACCCCCCCATGATTTCACCTGTCTCCTAGTCTTGCACCCAGCTATTTCTACTCTTACACTCTTGGGATCTGCCTCACACCCTGGGGAAATCTGGGATTCACTATCCTTCCCCTCATTTGCATAGGATTGCCTGCTAGTGCATAGTTACATGTCCCACACCAAGCCTCCCCCCTTAGCAACCATTACTCACTGGCTAGGTTGTCTTATGCCTGCGATTGACTTGCATGGCTGAATACTGCTTTTAGTTAGAATGCTTATTTTAGGTTTGTTTTATTATTTTGCCCCCTATCCCGTTTGCGCGCTGCTGCCCTATGCTTAATCAGGCAAGACTGGCGACAAAAAAATAAAAGTAGTTTTTTTCATTCGTTACACATTTTGCAATGCCAGTTGCCTTCTACTTGGCTATTGGCATGCTTCATCGATGATATGCAGCCTTTATTTGTTGCTGTCATAGCTTCGTTTTGTAGTTTGCAGAAATGTACTCGGTTACTAACCGAGTACATTTCTGCAGACTGCACTCGTCCTGCACCGATTGCTGCCTCCTTCCTGGATCACAAATTACCCTCATTTGCATGGTTTTTACCTGAAAATGAGGATAATTTGCATACAGGAGCTTGATCTGTGCAGGATTAGCCTAAGAGCTCACGTGCACGTCCCGGGAGCTTGTTCCTGTATCGCACGTCGGCCATATTGCCGAACATAGCTCTTAAACTATTCCTGCACGCTATAATGGGCTTTGTAAATCCAGGGGGGGGTTGGTGCACAAATACTCTATATATTGTTTTTTCCCAGCTTTGGAAGCAATGGTCAAAGAGCCTCAGTCCTTAAACGGGATATAGACCCAGTATGTGACAATAAAAAACATCTGAAATGCTGGATTCAGTTGTTGTATATATGTGGCTATGTGCCATCTATCCTACCCCAAGGTAGTTTAAAATAAAACATCCACAGACTTTAATGAGATACTTTGGAATAAAATATACATTCTGTCAGTCATCTCCTGCACAAATGTGGGGTGTTAATGGATCCAGGTAATTAGAAACACATTAGTCTGACCATCCTCATATGCAAGCCTATGAAAATGATAATTATGGTATCATATGGGTAACCTACAAACTCTCAATCCAAGCCAATCTGGATTTGTGAAAGACAGATCCTGCATACCTAACCTGGTCAGCTTCACCAAGAAGATTACTGAAGCAATGGATGAGGGCAAATCAGTAAACACTATATATTTAAATATTGGAAATGCATCCAGTACCATCCCAACTGATATATGTATACTATATCATAGATAAACTCTCCCAGATAAATGTAAATCTCTATGTAACTCATTGGAGAGCAAATTAGACCACAAAAGAACCTGGAAACTGAGAAAATCAGGGGTGGTGGCTCTACCCCTTCCAAAACACCTGTCACTTGTGGTGTACCCCAGAGTTCAGTTCTTGGGCCACTCCTTTTTGGCATTTACTTCTCTGAGGCCAAAGCAAATGTTAAGGGTTTATGGCTGACCAAATCTGCAGAATACTGTAATCTGTGTGATCATAAACCCCTAGAGGACACCAATATTCTCTAAGAGGGCCCTCGCAAAATCAACTGCTGGTGTCAAAGCCATGGAGTAAAACTAAATGCCATGAAATGTATATCAGAATCTTTCAGCAAGCATTTCTTACCTTGTGATAATCCCATTGATAGCACACCCCTGAAAATTGATCTTGTAGTTTGAGATATGGGAACCTATATTGCAATGAAGCACCTTTTAATTGGCATGTATCCACCATAGTAAGTAATCACTTTTTCATTATACAACTTATATCTAAAAGTATGGTGTCCAGGTAGTGGAATGTAATCACTCTAATAAGACCTTCCATTGAATATAATGCACTTTTTGGTGTGTATCTTTCCAAACACATCTCAAAATGGAGCAACCATAATGCTTTTTCACTAAAAAAGTCAAGAGCCTGAATCACAAAAGCTATGTAGACCATCTCATAGCTCTGTCCCTCTACTCATTATCATATAGACTGCTAAGATTTGATATCTGTTTCAAGCATAGAACTTCAACAAACCCTATTCTATCAAACTTATTACACATTTGCAAATCCAGTAACAGCATGGACACCTGCTCAACAGATCTCTATCTCTTTTGTAACATAAACACAACATGTTGGACAGATATGAATGTCTTACAGAGAATGCAGCTTCTAAGGAACAGTCTTCCAACTCCACATAAAGCAAAGTACTTTTCTTACTCTATTCAAATGTAATTAAGATGAATGGATGGGAAAATATGTATTTACTCATGGTTTAGCACCTGTTCCCTGCATGGATTGGGGCAACAAATAAATGTCCCAACATTTTTTTGTTCTGCCCACCTCTGAGTTATTTATATGAAAACTACAAGGGCTATAAACTACCATGGGAATGTAAGTCTAGGCTTCTTGACATCCTCACAGATGAATAGCTTATGTGTGTACCTAAGTCTTCATATAAATGTAATAGCCATATTGCTCTTTGACAACTAATGTCCCTCAATGTCTTATCAATAATCATTCAGGAGTGAGTGTTTGCTTTCATATATTTCCTGTCCACAGGAATGATATCTATATTCTGTCCAATTCTGATGTCTCATTGAGAAGAAAATGAAAAAAAAGCATAAATCTCTAACTAATATATATCAATCAGTCACTGTTAGACACTTACTCTACCAACCAACAACATACCATTTTTGTTTGGCAGTAAAGTAACTAACCTAGGTTTCTGATACAGCATGCATTCTTCATCCTACTAGGAAAAGATAAGTACCTTCTGTGCATACCTCACATGTTTGATTGTGAAAATTGGGAAAGAAGCAAACACACTAATGCATTTCAACCTGGTATTCTTAGACACATAAATAATCTCCTTTACCTCCAAACCAGTGGCCTCCATGATAATTTTGTATTAATGCTTTCGTATAGAGCCCACTCAAAAAGAAAGATATCAATTTTCTCTGCACATTTCTGATATGTAATTGTGAAATCTGGTGTGGCCTCAGTAATGAATTTCAGCTTGCTGGTACAGATATACACACATACACTCTGCCTATAGGCAAGTCATGTCACATAACTACTTCACATTTTTACACATAACTTGCCTCCCTGCCTCTTCTAAATAAAACAGCTTCTGTGCACCTTTCTAATGTTACACTGTGATGAAAGTGAAAGAAAGCAATGATTGCAATAATGCATTTCAACTCATAAATCTCAGGCATTATACACTGCCCCCACCCTCCATACAGCCACAGCAATGATTAATTCATTGTGATCACCATAACTGTCTTTTGATTTGACCAACAGACTGCCCCTCAAAGTGATAGCCACTTCTGGATTTGTAATGTAGTATAAAATGTTCATAACAAAGTATTTCAGCATGCTAATATAGCCCCATCCCAACCCTGATTGTGGTAAAAAAAAAACTAAAACTAAGAATGCATTGTGCCATGGACTATATGAAATGTTACCACTGCGCACAGAGCTATCTAGTTTCCTGAAATAAAATAACAAAAATATGTCTACAAAAGAAAAATATTCAGGAAGATCAAAGTATCTGTTGCTCCCGGTATTTTTTAGCCAAATGACTAGGGATTTGTAGGGAAGCACTGATCTCATGTAATTAGATGTAGGACATGGCTAGCTACTCATGTGCTGTCACTAAGCTTGCAGGGTACAATTTAGAAATCTTGCTAATAAAAAGCATGACCTCTCACTTCTGGGTTAGATTTATCATGGATTTTAATGGGATACTGTAGGGTAATGTTTGGCTAATTTAGTATCTGTACTAGTCAAATAATTATTGCACAGACTCATGGACAGTTTTTTTTTTATTTTAAAATAGATTTCATACTGATTTTAAAATAATAAAGGATAAAAATCAAAACTGAGAATATACAATACCCACAGCAGTGATACATTAGAGTTAAGATGAGTATTTGTGGCTCCCATGGCTAAGGGATTAAATAATACAGAACATGTGTAATGACTATTAGGTTAATGCTTTAAAGCAAATATCCACAGTAAACAGGGTTCATTTTTTTTGCTTTATCAGGCCTCAAAAACTGCCAGTTTGTTTCATTTATTGACAGGTGTCCCGTATTTGGGAAAATAATTAAACTTTGAAGTTTTCCCTTTATGATGCTTAATTCCACTTGTAACCAAAGTGTGTATAGTATTGTTAATAGATCCTGAGTGGCATATTTAGGCAGTGAAAGTTTCAGGCTAGCTACGGTGACTCAGTGGGCTTTACAGATCTGTCTGCATGATATCCAGTATTCTGGTGAATGATGTTGGTTTGACTAACTGTTTTGTGGACGTAAAACAAGTAACCAGGTGCAAGATATGGAGACTCACAGGTTTGAAACTCAACTCTGTCTGGCCATTTGAACATTAACCGACCTCAACCTCATCTAATACTGAAACCAAATCTTAAAGTGGAACTGAATCAGTTTCCCACATATTATGAATTAAATCCAGGAGCCCCTCATCTTGTGAGCATACATCAACTCAAAGGGTGAAAATTATAAGATGCAGTAGGTATTTGCCCCACTTTCACTTGAACTGGTCTTTAAATATTCACAGCATGGTCTCCACCAGAGAGTCTTTAATGCAGAGTTAAGCCTCTCCATCAGGCAACTTGTCTGTCAATTGTTGGAGCTAGTCTTTAAATGCTTTATCCCACACCACAATGCTTCCACAAACAGGCCATCAGGTCTAACAGGAAACTAGCACTTCTATCTTTCAGTGGCTGTGGTTCAGATTCAGTTTAACTGTTATTAACTAGCCCTCCCAAATATGTGGAATACTGTGGTTATGTTGAAGGCAAAATGTTCATAACACAAAGTGACCACAGCTACAATAGTTGCTTCTGAAGAAAAACAAATTCAGCTTCCACACAGAAGCCAAAAGGTGCTATGCTCAACTGTTCCCAAGTAAGAAAAGAAACTAAAAATAAGGCAAAATGGCTCATGTACAAAATGTGCCTCCATGCTATACACTGCTTTGGTATTATTTATTAATTTATTTACTTTAGTCTTTCAGTGGCAGCTGTAGTGATCTCGTGACTGTGCCCAAAACACCTTATACCTGAAGAGGAAGTTATGACCAATGTTGTGAAGGCTCTCATGGTGCAGCTGAAGCTCTTTGGTGCAATGGCTGTCCATAGATAGCTGAACACTATCATATTGTTACTCATGTTTTTTGCCTCCAGTGACTTTTGTTCCCCACCTTGTCTCAGTGGATGCGCCCCATAATGTTACACTAAAAAACATTTAACTGTAAGTCTGTAAGTCCTGAAAGTTTGCTAGAAGGGGTGTCCTCTCCCTCTGCCTGTGGAACATGCTATGGTGGCTTAGGCTTCCTCCACAGGTCCCCTTATATCCATATGTAGTGCTGGGTACCTCCTTCTTGTACAGTATTTTACCTGTTAGTTTGATATAGTTCCCTCTTCCTCCTCAACCCTTCTGCTGTGGTACAGTCCTGGTCTGCCAAATAGATTCTCAATTCCTCAGGCAGAGTACTGTGTGTTTGTTTCCTTACTAAATGGTCTGCTAGTCTTTCAAAAGTAGTGACTTGACATCTATTTACCCCACCTATAAAAGTAAGCTCTTCTTTCTGCAGTACAGTCACTTGCACTATCATCTGTCTTTCCTCTCTGCTCCTTGAATTTCTGTCTAAATGCTTCAGGAGTTAAACATTGTTTAACATTATCATAATTCAGATAATCTACATAATTCATTTTAGTACAACATGCATTGCCTTACCTTTGAGCAGAAGAGTTAGAAACTTCACCCATTACTTTTGGTCAGTTTGGTGTTGATTATACATACTTTTAAATGCCTGAATGAAATTAAACTATGAAAATAATCTCCCATTTTATACTACTGAAATAAGTTGGTACTGACCATAGCATCTAGTGATCAGCTTTCTTTCTCCTCAGTACTCATGTGTTTTGGGGTAAAGGACCAACATTTCCATTTTGTTCTAGTACTGCTTTTCACTTTCTTTGACTTGTTCTTGCTTTCTTTGCACCTCAGGTTGTTCTATTCTGTCAGCTTCTTCAAACTCCATTCATCCTCTCTCTTTCTCAAGTCTCTTTAATGCCAGTTTGGTTTCAATGTCAGTTAGGATTGATTAGGCCGTCCAGTTCTTGCAAGCTGCACACCAACAGCACCATACTTTCTCCAGATTTAAAGGGCTGTATTCCAGCTGCATACAAGGCTGCTACCATGTCCTACTTGGACATAGTCCATGCAAAATTCCCATAGTTTTACACTCATTAACCAGCTGTGACACTGACATCTTGGTGTGGTCTCCAGAGTTCATTTCTGTTTCCTAAACTTTTCTAACTACAATGATAAAATAATTGCTATGTAAGTTATACCGCTATATATTTGCCTTGAGGATGCAATGGAATAAACTTTTTTGCAGACCACATAAATACTATTGAAATATCCACACCTCAGTCCTATCAGTGACATACAAGTGGGGGTTTAAATCCACCACTGTGACATAACTGTGATATACATTTGGCATGTCTATACTCCCTGGATCCACTCCACTGTCCACAAATACATTATCTTTATCTAAACTCTGATGGTCACTAAAGATATTGTCTGTCAAGCCACAGCATGGGTACTTTCAGATTAAAGAATAGAAAAGGCATACCAGTTTGAATCACTAAAAAATACACTGAATGCAAGAAATACACACTACTGCCTTGGATATTAGTTTAGACCATCCTCACTCAAGACTAGACTTCACATTAAGCACCTCAGTCCTAGCTCCACAGACCCCTCTCAATATTCTTTCTGGGGTTTATTTGTGCCTTCTAGTGCTCATTTATCTACAACAGAGTACAGCTATATAAGTTGCACTTACCCATAATAGTAGATGTTCAAAATACTCACTGCTACAGTAGCCTTTAGGCTACATGGGTTGTTGTCTGCCCAGGAAACAACAATCAGCCAGTTTCAAAAAGCTCTGGCCCCTCCATCTCTTCACTCTGTCTGTTGATTGACTAATCCCAAGGAAGGAAATCAGCAGTCCGAGTGAAGTTTTCTTCAGAACTTTTTTGTTTATGACTAATAATACTGAACTAAAGACAAAAGACAACACATGGATAAAATGGAAACCAACATAACCATACTTTATATCTCAAACACAACTATATACAAGAATAAAGGGGGAGGAGGGGGCTGGAGGGTGGGTGCAGCTACTGCAGCAATAAGACATTTAAACAACTTGCACAACTCTACTATGTTCATCATTCCCACTACTGCAGTAGCTTTTTGGCTATATGGGTTGATTACCAAAGCCTATCGATCCTTGGGGGAGGAAATACATGAATACAGGAGCCCATGAAGAATGGTGCTAACAAAGTCTGACCTAGAAATGGAGTCCAGTTTGTAATGCCTTTTAAAGATACATACAGAGGACTATG
The DNA here is from genome assembly GCF_019279795.1 of Protopterus annectens. NCBI lineage: Eukaryota > Metazoa > Chordata > Ceratodontiformes > Protopteridae > Protopterus > Protopterus annectens. The sequence goes on from NC_056737.1 coordinate 1,572,954,332, forward strand.
TAGCTGCCTCCAGAATGCTTCTAGCTTCCACCTTTTTCCAGTATGTCATCAAAGAAAACAAGACTTTAGTAGAATGTGCCTCAATACTGCCTGCAATAGATTTACCATTGAGGGAAAAGCAAAAAATAATAGCAGCAGACAACCACCCTGAAATTGTCTGTTTAGACACCGGGTGTCCCTTTTTTGCCCCTTGATAAGAAATAAATAGCTGATAAGCTTTGCTAAAGGACTTAGTTCTCTCAAGGTAGTACCAATGCACTTCCAGAATATGCAGAATTCCTTCTCCCTGGTTGATGGAAAACTGCAAAATTGATGGCTTGATTCAAAGTAGACTCTGAAACCACTTTGGGCATGAATGAAGGGTTTGTTCTTAAACAGACCCTATCTCTGTGGAAAATGAGGTCAGGCTAACCCACTTAATAAACTTGACTGCAGTGATACCAGAGCGATTTGGCAAACAGAGCATCATTGTGATAAAAGACGACAGATACAGATGAGTTCAATTATTCATTACAAGGACTAGTTCAAAGAGAGTTTTGTGCTTATCTAATCTTTTTGACATTTTATCATTCTTTGCTCTGAGACTCTGCATTCTTCTAGTGTTTATCCCTAGATGTTTCCCAATGCATCATTTTCTGTTTTTTTGGGTATCTACATATGTGGACAGCAGCCAGGATCTTACCTGGTGAACCCAAAACTTTCTGCATGAAGGAAGAAAACTTAAAGTTTTGCTAACTATACTGTGCTGGACTCGCATATTTTTTTCCCTTAACATTTCAACGGCGGGCGAAATGAGATGTTGCTGCCACATAACAGACAATGAAAAGCCATTGTCCCCTTAACATAATACCTTCATAAGAGCAACTATGCTTTTCTCAGCCCAGTCTTTGTGTGAGGTGAGTGACAGGCTGTAGGATACTGTGTGCTCTGCCAGTATTTAACTTAGTATTAGCATGCACTTGCAGGGTGGAAGGAATCATTTGATTCAGTAAACTCACCATTCGTCTTTGATGCATTCTTTTAATTTTAATTAGAGAAAGTTCTCCCTCTTCTGGAAAAATTCTCATAAGAAGTGAGTTTGGACCAGGATTTCATGTGGATGTCAGTTTCCTGAAGTCACAGACTGACTCTGGCGTATAGCACCTCCATTGCAAAGATCTGTTTCAAGTTTATTGTAATTACTTTCTTGAGTTCTTCAAAAACTGTTACTGAAGAAATACCTTAAACTATTTAAATTATGAGGTGAAGGCAATATTTCATTGTCATGAATTTTTGTTTCATTTATATGCAATGATATTTAATGACAAGCCTGTCTTCTCATACACAATCAGAACTGGGAATTCTTTAGAAGTCTATTTTTGATCCACCCTGTCTGGTAAATATCTCATATTAATTCCCAAGTACAAATAATGAAAATGTATTTAAAAAGGATGTGGGACATTAGCAGTAAGTTGCAGAATGTCAAGTTTACAAGCAATATAAGGTGCAAGTGTTTAAATAAGCTGTGGTAAAAATGCAATTCATAAATTATGAAGATGTGCATAAGCATTAGCTTCCTATATAAACTGCTACAAGTCATCTTTAAGGGCAGCAAAACACACCCAGATTCAAGAACACCTACACTAAGTATATACTAAGTGTACAGTGTACACTATTGTGTACATAATCTGTATTCAAGAATATCCCTACCACATTCTTTATGCTGTTTATTCACTCAGAAGGATGATACTAAGTGTACATGTAGTCTACACTTTATGGTAACTGTTATGAATCCCCATCAATACTTAAGCCCTTAAGAAAATCAGTAGGAAAACTATGTTTAGGAGTAAGAAGGTGGATGTTATGCTTGTGTTATCTATTCACTCAGTTCTGTGTACACTTAGTGTATATTTAGCGTAGGCACTCATGAATCTGGCCTAATGTTTTAAATAGCAATACATTTATTTAATATTACTTCTTCCTTCATTCCTTTACCTTAAACAGAATTTCTTAAGGTGGCATTGTGACATAATGTAACCCAGATAATTCATGAGCCTGGAATACACTATATGTAGTTGGGGTGGAGAGGTAAAGGAGTAGGTGTGATTATGTGAGTTAGTGCCAGCTATACCAGAGAGAGAGAGAGAGAGCAGGGCAGTGCATGTTTAACATATGCCAGCATATCTAACTGGAGTTCATAGATTCATAGGTTAGTACTAAGCTAACTGCCCTTGCGAGCCATTTTAAGCCTAGCCAATTATCCCTTGTGAGACTGAAACCCTGCACCTTGTGTTTGTAAGGCAAACACCTTAACCATTAGGCCACCCTCCCAACCCTGTAAAGAATTTTATGTCATTTGAATATCAAACTGATTTGTACAGATGCTTGTGTTAAAAATGAATTTGTAAAGTTGCTTGTGTTAAAGATGTATCAACAGTGGGGCTTGCTGGACAGAAAATAAATATATGGGTGGGAGGTTGGCATAATGGTTAAGGTGTTTACCTTACAAGCATAAGATGCAGGGTTTGATTCTCACATGGGGCAATTGGCTAGGCTGAAAATGGCCCACAAGGGAAGTTAGCCTAGTACTAATCTATGAACCTATGAACATTTATATCAGACTGTACTGTTGGAACTGAGGAAATGTCTGTAGAGGATGCTGGAAGGGAAGGTGTTAAGCTCACCCAACTAACCTTTAGAAAAATAGCCTGAAATTAAATGACTTGGTTTAGGCCATAAAGATTTTATCTCACAAGCCTGAATGCAGCCAGAGATGCAATGGCTGGGCTGGAGTCCTGCTATTATTGTCATTAGTGGTGAACTAATTGCTAGCCTGGGATATGAGAGAATGGATGGTTAGTCCCTGCAGAAGGATGAAAGGGTAAGAATTGTTTTACAGTCTCCAGATGCTGGAATGAACCTTAGCAAAGTTCTGGGTGTGCATTGTGACATACCTGTGCTTGATCCTGGTTCAATTTCCAGTGAGAGGGTGGAGTGGGAACAACAGAATCAGGTGACCAGATGTGATGTCATTCTGTAGCCAGCACTGAAATTGTATTTAGATATTAGTGAGAGATGTGATAGTGCCACTCAGTACTCTGTTTTGAAACTGATAAGACTACCCACCCATTTCATCTAGCCTTGCTCTAGCAAGTAAGTAGGGAACAGTAATTCTTCAGTCAGTTAGGAAAATATAGTAAAACTAGTTAAATATTGTTTTTCTGTATCAGTCTGAATCTTTCCAGTTGTGTTGTTTTTATATTTCCTATGAATTGAAACTCTGGTGTTTATTCTAAATAGATATTCAGTATTTTCATTTTTTTATTTTATTATTCATTAGTAAATACATCTATACCTTTAATTGTGGCTGGTCTTTTAGAAAATATTTAACCCTTGAGAGTAATTGCATTTATTTGGTGGTATTGTGGCTTCATGTTCCTGAAAGACTTTCCACTTGGTCAAACATTACCATTTGTATGTGTTGATTTTACTAAGAGTAATTCTACCCTGGTAAGTAAGAACCTTAAACCAGCTGACTGGTGGCAGTGAATCTACCTTATAGTCTGGGTGGAGGTGGTAGGGCAGCCACGGTGGTGCAGTGGTTAGCACTGTCGCCTCACAGCAAGAGGTTCTCCGGTTCGATCCTCGGCTGGGGTGCCTTCTGTGTGGAGTCTGCATGTCCTCCCTGTGGTCGCGTGGGTTTCCTCCGGGTACTCCAGTTTCCCCCCACATCCCAAAGACATGCAGTAGGTGGATTGGACACTCTAAATTGGTCCTAGGTGTGAGTGTGTGTGTGTGTGTGTGTGTGTGTGTGTGTGTGTGTGTGTGTGTGTGTGTGTGTGTGTGTGTGTGTGTGTGTGTGTGAAAATCAAATCTCAAAGAGTGTGTGTGTCAGCTACCTGGAACAGGGGCACATAGCACTGATTTTTGCAAAAAACAAGGTGGACACTTATTTAAGGCCTGGAGAGAAAGTCTAGCCCCAGTTCTGGAGTGTGCTCCCTGTGTGCTCTTAAGGGAAATTGTGCTTGGTGCACACAGCTACATCTATAAATACTGTGCATATCTATTTTTCTTCTAAGTGAATGTTCCTTACCAGTGTCAGTGGTGAGGATTGAGGCAACTTGGTTACTGGCCCAGAGGAGGGACATCACATATTGGTCAGCAGTGGTGTGGATATTAATTGAATATCTGTAGCCTGTAAGCAGTTGTCACTAAAGGTGCATGTACTCTCAGCAGCCATGAGGTAAACATACAGAGTTTCATTTTTCACAACAGTTTTACTTATTTTTGTTAGTTTAGTTTACTCATTGAAAGCAGCCAAAGATGTCAGCAGAGGATTACGGCAAGTTGACAGTGAACCAGTTAGCTAAGATGTGCAAATCAAAAGGACCAGTGCATGCCAACCTGACTAAACGAATTCAGCCTTAGCTACAGCTGCAGCACACACCAGCAACCAGGAGGACAACCTGGCAATGGGGATTTGCAGCCCTCAGAAACAGGACAGTTCACCTTTTCATCAGAGGCTTTAAAAATCCATCTGGAGTTAAAGAGACTTGAACTGGAGGCAAAATACATGGAATTAGAATGGGCAGAGATACTGCGGCATTTAGAGGTTGAAGAAAATGAGAGACTGTGGCATTTGGATGCTGAAGAAAATGAGAAGCAGCGTCAACGTATGCTGACTCTCCGACAGTAACATGGAGGTAATGGGGAAGAGAATAACCAAATCCCAGAAGCAACAAATGTCAGCAAATTTCTTCCACAGTTTAAAGAAGGTGATTATTTTGATAATTTTATTCATATATTTGAAACAATATGTAAACAGTATAATGTTGACCAATGGCTCTGGATAAGGTTCTTGACCCCCTTACTTCATGGGAAAGATGTAACTGCTCTTTATAAATTGCCCGATACTGATTGTTTAAATTATGACAAGGTTAAACAATGTTTGCTGGAATGTTTTAAGTTAACACCTGAAGCTTACAGAAAAAAGACAGACATAAGGCAGATGAAAGTGTATGTGATCATATTGCTGAGCTAAGCACTTATTTCCATTGGTGGGTGAGTAGGTGTCAGGTCACCACATTGGAAAGGCTGGCAGACATTTTGTTAAGGAAACAAGCCATTAGCACTTTGCCTGATGACATGAGAATCTTGTTGACAGACCGGGAGCGTAACTCTACAGATGAGCTGGGGAGAAAAGGGGATATCTACTTAGCAAGCAGGACTCCACTGCACAAAAAGGGGATATCCAGTGCTCCACATGGATATAATGGAACCCATAGTAGGCAGACTAAACCACCCCAACATAGTCCACCAGTAACAGGAGAATCCACTAGTTAAGGTACATGACCAAGATCACGGTATAGATGTTTTAAGTGTAACCAGAGGGGCCATGTAGCATACAAATGTCCACAGAATCAAGGTGTGAAACAAAAGGCGGGGGAGCCAGTAAGTGGGAATAACAACAGGGGTACCAAACTATCACCGGCATTTGTATCCTACCTTGGGTAGAAAACAGGCTACTACTATGAGAGAGACGGCCTCTGACATAACCATTGCAAAGCCTGCAGTGGTTAAACAGGGTCAGTACTTGTGTCAGCAGTCCACTCCAGTCAGAGCTTTAGGAAAGACACCATTCCAAATACCTTTGGCCAGAGTTCACCTTGACTGGGAGGGTGGAAAAGGAAGCAAGCAAGTAGATGTGTTTGAGGGTATCCCTGTAGATGTTTTAATAGGGAATGATTTTGATAATGCAGTAGCTTGTGTGCATGCAGTTACATGCAGTTAGGCTTGGAGACAGGCATGTGGGTCTGGTAGCTTGGGGGAGATCCAGACAGACCCCACACCTGAAGCAGAGGCTGGTGATGTGGCCTGTAGCAGGGAGCCTGAAGGTGAGGCACAGCTGCTGATAAGTAGTGATGTGCCCTTGGACAAGGTGACTGCAACAGCAAAGGTGAGTGTTAGTACCCAGGCTAACAGCGAGGCACCTCTGTCATATGATAGAAGAGTTCCTGTGGAAAGGGATCAGGGAAGGGTCACAAAGCTAGAGTTGAGACAGGCACAGCCCTTGGACCTTACACTACAAGGCTTGAGGGAGCTAGCTAAGGAGGCAACTGATTCTCAAGGAAAAGGGGAGTCTGTATACTGGAACAAAGGGTTACTGTACAAAGAGTAGACACCTGAGGGAGGACTTGAGGGTGAGGTAATACAGCAGTTGGTAGTTCCTAGAGCCTACTGTCTGGCACTTCTAGCAAGGCTCATGACATTCCTTTTGCAGGTCATATGGGCATAAACATACCAAGAGACATATTATGCAGAATCTTTCCAGCTGTGTTGTTTTTATATTTCCTGTGAATTGAAACTCTGGTTTATTGTAATGAGATATTCTGTATTTTTATGTTTTCTATTTTATTATTTACTATTAAATATATCTATACTTTTCATTGTGGCTGGTCTTTTAGAAAATATTTTAACCCTTGAGAGTACTTTAATTTATTTGGTGGTACTGTGGTTTCATGCTCCTGAAAGTCCTGCCACTTGGTGAAACATTACCATTTGTATAAGTATCGATTTTACTAAGAGTAATTAGATATCTTGGTAAGAGCCTTAAACTAGCTGACTGGTGTCAGTGACTCTAGCTTATAGTCTGGGTGGAGTTGGCATAGTTGGTAATTCTGTGCCAGCCTTTCCCAGGTGTGTGTGTGTGTGTGTGTGTGTGTGTGTGTGTGTGTGTGTGTGTGTGTGTGTGTGTGTGTGTGTGTGTCTGCTACTTGGAACAGGGACACAGATCACTTATTTCTGCAGAGGACAAGGTGGAGTCTTATTTGGGACCTGGTGAGAAAGTCTAGCCCTAGGTTTTGAATGTGCTCCCTGTGTGCTCTTAAGGGAAATTGTGTTTGGTGCAGAGAGCTGCATCTGATAATACTGTGTTTATCCATTTTTGTTCTAAGTGATTGTTCCCCACCAGCGTCAGTGGTGAAGATTGAGGCTCCTTGATTACTGGCCCAGAGGAGAGACTTCACAGTAGGTATAAAGAGTATCAAAGATCTTTAGGCATTGAAAGCATGGCCTAAGATAACAGCATACATTCATTTCCATAATGAGGCAAGCGACACTTGCTAAAAGGGGCTTCCTGTTGTCTGCAAGAGTCCATTTCAGCAGCGCTCATATCCACACCATTTGGAAAGACAACAAGGACTACAAATAAGCTTGCATCATCTAAAGTCTTTAAAGCTCAGGTTACAGTCATTACTCACAGAAATGTATCTACTGTGCCATGCAGGTAGCCTATGCTATTTAATGGGGGTTCATATTAAAACACTGAACAGTGAAAACAGCGAACTGTGTTTTATCGACACATATTCAGTGAACGCTGAAAATGTCGAAACCACAGAACAACGATTCCTTTCCTAGGGAAAGAAATCGCTGTTCCAACCCCCCCAAAAAAAACAGTAAACACTTCCAAACACATACACACATACCCTAACCCTAATTATACCCCCCCAAAAAAGTAAACAACTAAATACACATATGCACATAACCCAACCATACATCTAATGAAAAGAAAACAGTAAACATTTTAAAACATATGCACTTACCTTAACCCGCACCCTAACCCTAAGGTCAGTAACTCTCACACACTTACATAAACAGATCCAAACACATACACACTTACCTTAGCCCTAATCCTACTCCACCAAAACAAAAGTAAACAGCTGAAAACACATACACACGTAACTCAACCATATATCTAATGCAAAATCAAAAACAGTAAACACTTTCATACATATGCACTTACCTTAACCCGCACCCTAACCCTAAAGTCAGTAACTGTTACACAATCACGCTTGGGAGCTATACCGAACAAGGGGCCACACTCAACTTCAGAACAGGCAAAGCAACGAAGCGGTCAAGCTACTTCTTTCCCAGGGAAAGAATTAGCTGAACAGCTGCTTTGCTGTTTTGCCTGTTCGCCCTACATGTGTCGACGAAAACGCATTCGACGAAATGCATTTTCATCATTCTAATAGGAGCCCATTTAATGGCAGAGGCACAAAACATGTCCCAAAAGAAAGACTCTTTATGCCTGGAACATATGAATGCGAAGTCTTGAAAACTCATTATCTTTAATATTAGATGGGTTATTTTTGTCTTCCAAAGAGAAGTGAAACAGTTCCTTAACAGACAAAAAAGAAAATTATGGTATTATAACACCAAAAAAAAAATGTTTTATTAACTACTCTGAAGAGTAACTCCTTCTTACATTAAAACATTTGAAAATGAGAGTGCAATGTACTATTTACTATATAGGTTGGTGTAGAGCAGAGTAACCCCTATTAATTATTTGCTCATGTTTGAGTGAGACTAGATGACTGACAGTATTATCTTCCTTGACTGACATAGCTACCTCCACTTCATTAAGGAATTTGAACAAGTAAATAATTCAATGCACCCAGTGTTTAGGTTTTCCATGGAAGCTGATATATTTAAACTTTAAAATATAAGTGTATCTGGGCACAGCCCATTTGTATAGAATATTTACGAAGATGGAGAACCATAAAGGAAGCACAGTTAACAAGGAAAGTTCACAGAGGACAACCAATTTTCAAAGTTCAGGGTTAAAAACCAAAAAAGAAAACATAATAGTTGGCAGCATTTTTAATAAATACAACATCAAGAAACGGAAAAAGTCATAAATGCTAGAATGGATTGGCTTGACTTAGAACTTGAAAAGAAAATGAGTCACAACTATGAAACCTTAAAAGGAGATTGGTGGGTAAAAGGGAATATAATATAAAGAAGGGAATTAAGCAGCTAGTCAGGAATTATAGAAATGTAAGATCTTCACATATCTATGAAGACTGAGGCCTGCATGGTTTAAACAGGGTAAAGTGCAGCTCATTCTAATTATTCACTGCATAAAGCTATAATTTTTATCAAGTGATACGGGGACATCTCAAGTACAGTATGGGATAAATATACTGCTCTCAGAATGGAAATTTGAATTTTATATAGAATCCTGGAAAGTAGTGTAAAATAATTTAGACAGCTGCTGGCTGGATTCGTGGGTCATGCACTTAAAATAAAGGGGACTTTGTTGGTGTACTATTTATATGTGAAGTAGTTTACAAAGGCCAGCCTAAGAAGAGGTACCAGAGACACAAGCAAGCATACATCATGAAATTACAGTTCTTTACATCGAGGTTGGAGTACATACTTATTTTATTATTTTATTTATTTTATTTTACATTTGTTAACCGGGCTGGTCTAACTGGATACATATCCGTTTTCAGTAGAGGCCCGAGGAGAAAAGCTCCAATACACAATAGAAGTACATATTTAAATTGCAAGATTCAAAGTATTGTTACAACAAGAGAATACAGCTTACATATGCAGGAATGAAAATTTACATAGATGTTATATAAGAAGAGAGGCTATAAAATGGGCTGTATGTTCAAACATCGAAAAAAACTTTATTGAACAGCTATTCCACAAACAGTAATCTGCGAACGTCGCTTTCATTAAACAGTGAAATCACCGTAAAAAATCATTGAAAGATAATGGTTGGCCTACAACAAGGAAGTACTGTACTGTATAAGGTAAATTAAAACCTTTTAAAATTTGCCCTTTTCCCCACTGTAGTGTGATCTCAGAGTTAGTATATGTAGTTGTGAGAACAGCCCCCCACATTGGGTTCATGGTTACTTCATGGGTTACTTCCTTGTTGCTGGCCAACTATTACCTGTCGATTTTTTTTACAATTATTTCACTGATTGATGAAAGCGACATTCGGAAATTACTGTTCGTGGAATAGCCATTCAATGAAGTTTTGCTTTAATGTGTGAACACAGACCCTATAAAACATAGTTGTTTTTTACAGCAGATAATATGCAGGTAGCTACTTTATGGAATTATCACCTTAGAGGAGTGCTGGGCTTCTCTACAGGTGTTTGTACTAACCTGCATAATATAACATTAGCTTCAGGGTACAGTATATTCAATGCATCAGCAATGCCACTGCTGGTTTACTCACTCACCAGAGCTGCAATCTGACACAGTTGTTTAGATCAGATAACATGAGAGTGGTTAGCTTACTGAATAGTTATGCAGAGGGGAATGGGCAAGGCTGGTAGTTTAATGAAGGTATTTGTCTTAGCTTACATGCAGTATTTATAACATCAGTTTTAGACAGCAGCATATAAAATATATAGAAAATAATATTGTTCACTCATTTTTTTCAGTGCTACAAGTTCAGAAGGCTTGTACCAAATGTGTAGAGAAGAGCAGACCACATCTTAGATTAGCTGTAGGCATTAGTGTGGTCTGTGCTGTGGTCTCTCCAGCTGCTGCATATGCTTTGTGAGGTACATGCTGAAAGGGGTATTGTGCTCAATAATGGGTCTTATAAGGGAAGAATACAGGGCTGCTATGACCTCCTTGTCCCGGGATGAGATACCCTTCCTAATAAGGTGGGCCATGTAGAAATCTTTCCATACAATGGAGGCAATATGGTGATGAAAAGTCAGTTTGTTATCAACCTGGGTGCCCAGGTCCCTCACAATTGATTGCATGCTTAGGACCTTGTTATTAATGTGATAATTTGTGGGAATTGAAAACTTTATTATCAAGGTGCTGGTTACTGTGATGGATCCGAAGTCTTCTTAAGACACTAAGGTCTTGCTGGCTGGATTCTACTGAAATGAAAGCCTAGTTATAATTGCATTCACAGTCTGTTGCCCGCAGAAACTTGCAGAATATACACTGATGCACCACCAAACTCTGTCACTTTAAAAGCAATAATTAATAAATAACTTTTTATAACAAACCACATGGACTACTGTTGCAGCTTTAGTTACACTGTACCACTTTTTACTTCTCGTTCAGCATAAATGATAACTTTCCTGTACAAAATACATCTCCTAACAATTTCATTTGCTATAGTGTCTTTATGGTGGTTTTGCATCCTGTTTTTCTCCTTGGTATTCTATTTTGATCTTTGTATGAAAGCATCTGTTTGCTGGCGTTTGCAGAAAAATATGTTTTCATCCTGTAGAGAAATAATGCTGGTATTGTCTTTATCCATTCAAAATTCCTTGCTTAACAGTGTCATATGATAGAAACATGTACAGATTGTTTTCCTGCTTTCCATTCTTTAAGGAAGCAGGTTAGCTTTCTTACTGACAATGTGAAATGCATACATCGTGTTTTTTACATTTTTGCTAAGTCTGTAAAAGGTCAGCTTTCTTGCTGACAATGTAAAATGCATGCTAATTCTGCAGGAAAAAATATCCATTAAGCAAATTCCTTATTTTTCAAGCCGCAGTCATTTTAGTATGGATGCTAATCACATATTACTAAACTCTATTTCTACATTTAAGCAAGCTTTATTTTATACATTATTTATTTTGCATATTTGTACTTTCAACCATAATACCTTGTTGAGCATACTCTTACAATTCCCTCTTTTTATTTTAAAACATAGTCAAAACACTTTATACTGATATGTATTTTGATCAGATTACACAGAAAACACATTAAGAACCAAAACCTTTAGTCTTCTTTGGATACAACAATTCAAAATGCAATTTTACATAGTTAATACAATGATCAAGTATTACTACTAAAACTGAATGTATTTAACAACTTTTTCTTTTGCAGACCATTCTGTGAAAATATTTTATCAGTTATGAGCTGGGTCTGCTTTAGTTTTATTTTTTAACTTGATTAAGTTATTCTTTTGCAATCACAGAATTTAATTTATGACTTAGAACTGTTCTCTTTGCAGCTGTTGAATTAACTGTTTACTTTTATTAATCATTTTATACCAAAAGATTAGAGATAGACTAACATCTATAAGAGACAAGAACTATGTGCTACTGCAAACGTTATTTAGTGCTATAAATATACAGTTTCAATGTTGTTTTAACAATAACATTGTGGTCATATCTCTGAACTGCCTATTAACACCTTGGTTGACAGTGGAGTGAATATATTAAACACCTTGGTAAAGTACTGAACTGGGCTTAGATAATAAATATTTGAATTTAATTATTTCAATATATGTAATACTTGAGGATTTAAAAAACATGATTTAGACACTAAAGAATGCTATATACATATTAGTCCATTAGCTGTATGAGTACAATATTTTAATATAATTTTCCCCTAACTGGGGTAACCAATACTGGCACTGATAAAATGATGGTCCAAAAAACAGTGATAAAACTGCAACTTGAAACCAGTGATAAAATTACAACATGACAAATTACTTTTGAACTTATTACTTTACAAGGTGTCCTATACAGTATGTATCTACACAAACTATTTGCTATGCATGCATTTCAATCTAGTAGGTACCCTGGACCCATTTTTTAAACATGATTCTCCACACATATTCATTGCTAGACATTAATTTAATTTGTACTGAATTCTTCTGTAGTTGTACATACAAAGACTGTATAGTACATTTAGTCTAATCTTACAAATTTAGTGATATTAATATCAAGAAAAATCTTGGAAAATTCTTATATCTCTTTAGAAGTATCTAGTGGAATTGCCACCAGAGGCAACCATATACCCAGCAATTAGAAACATTCATGCTTTTATTTATTTACTTGCAGTTTGTTTTCCATGACAGTCCATTGGGCTATAAGGAGGCCATTTTCAATGGAGTCTTGGGGAGAAAAGCTCCAGATAAATACAAATACATAGTACAGAAAGAGCACAAATCCATAATATAAATTTCAATTAAATGTTAAATACATATTTTGTATAGTACAAACCCATATTGCACAATTCAAATAGATGTTACATAATACAGAAATAATAAAAAGATTTTCATTAGGAAAACTACATCAGGTTAATTCAGTAAGTAGTATTTTTTTTAGGGAATTACAATGAGGTAATTTTTTAGTCGTTGGTCAAATATGTCCCAAGGGATGTAAAACTGTAGGAGGTACTGACAGGCAACAAAATTTGGAAAATTAGGAAGAAAGTGTGGTAAAATTAGGCTGGATGAGAGCAAGATCATTTCCATTGTGAAGTAAGGTGCAAGTGCAGTGAGGTTTTAAACAAGGATAGACTGCTGGTGGTGTAGATGGGAGAAGGAAGAGAGTTCCAGAGGCATGAAAGAGAGAAGAACATCAATTGATTCAAAGCAGGATGTGTTGGTTTATGCAATTTAATTAGATTTTGGGAAATGGATCTTAGGAGTCTATCTGGTTTGTGCATTTCAAAGGTATTTGCTAGGGAGGGGCAGAGAGACGGGTTATGAATGAGTTTGTGTGCTTGGATGAGCTGGGTATATGTGAGGAAGTTTGGTAATTCTAGCCAACTTAGTTGGTGAAGGGAATTACAGTGGTGAGAAGAGGCTCTATGACCTGCTGCAAATTTGGATATTTTGTTATAACAAGATGAGAGTTTGGTTTTGTGGGATTATTGTAGGCTGGTTAGGATTGATGCACCATATAAAAGGGATGGGATGAGGTTATGTATTAGCTAATGTAATCCTGGTGGTGGGAGAGATAAAGCGACTGTGGAGGTAAAGCATACCTAATTTTTTTATGGGATTTTTTGATATTTGCTTGTAGATGCTTATCACATTTTAGTTGATTGTTAATGATAATTCCTAGTAACTTTGTGTCAGAGACTAGTTCTAAGGGGTATTATTGTTGCTGGTAATTATGTAGGATTGTTTGTCTAGGGAAGAGGTTTTGCATGCATTGAATAACATAAGTTTTGTTTTGGTTGCATTAAGGTCTAGATGGTTGTCGAGCATCCACTGTTCAGTGGAAGAGAAGGCTGCTTATGTTAGATTGTTAAGAGTTGTGATGGAAGGGGAGGAACAGATTATAGTAGAATCATCGGCATATTGGATGAAACTGGAGTTAGGAATAGCTTGGAAGAAATCATTTATGAATATGTTGAATAGTAGGGGCCCTAGAATGGAACCTTGGGAGACACCTGTGGATGCATTAAGGAAGGGTGAGGTAGCTTTTTTTCCATTTAACTGCTTGTTGCCTGTTTGTGAGATAGCTTGAGAACCACTGGGTAAAGGAAGGGGATAGGTTAAGTTTAGAGAGTTTGGTAAGAAGGAGGTTGTGGGAAATAGTGTCAAATGCCTTAGAGAGGTCAAGGAAAAGAGTGGATACAAAGTGGCCAGAGTCACGGGATTTGTTGATTGTTTCTAGGAAGGAGAAGAGGGCAGTGGAGGTACTATGACCTGGTCTAAAGCTATGTTGTGTGGGGGTAAGAAGCTGATAATTGATGAGGTAGGGTAAGAGTTGTTGGTGTACACACTTTTCAAGTAGTTTAGAAATAGGGGATAGGATGGCGATAGGGCGAAAGTTTGGAATGTCATTATTATTGCCAACTTTATGGAAAAGAATAATAAAGGCCTTCTTCCAGAGCTGTGGGACCTGGTTTTCTGAGATAGACTGATGAATTAGTATGCTGATAGGGAGAGCAATGGCTTCTGTGGCTACTTTTAGGAAGTAGGATGTTATTTCATCAGGGGCATTGAACCAGGTTTTAATTTTAGGATACTTTTTATGGTGGATATAGAGATGGGATTGATAGAGAAAGGTGGAGGTTGGGGGCAAGGGATGCTAGGGGAGGAAGGGATGGGAGCACACTGAGGAGGGGTTGTAGAGATGTTGGTGAAGGATGATGTTAGCTTGCTTATGGACTCTATGAAGAAAGAGTTAAATTGGGTGACCAAGTCCATGTCAGAGGCATCTGGGTTGGAGCAAGGGTTTTCTTTTTTTCTCAGGTTGAGGAGAGATGAAATTCCTTTCCAAAATAGTTTTGGATTGGTGGTGTGGTTGGTTTGGAGAAACAGGCTTTGTGGTCTAAGGTTATAAGTTTTTTGACTTTATTTCATAGTGTTTTATATTCGTTTAGGGTAATAGTGGTTTTATTTTTATGGAAATATGTTCAGGCTTTGTCACGGAGTTGAATAGTAGCTAAAGTGTTTTTGGTTTTGCATAACAATGTTGTCTTGCCAAAAACATATTAAAAAATAGTGACCAGTACTGTTTATTTTTTCACATACTTTTACTCTCTCTCTTGTATAGCTTTACAGTTTAACAGGTTGTAAATACAATTTAATACTAAACAATACAATAATAACTAGCATGATAGCTTTTAGCAACTTGTAAAATATCTTGCCCTGTCAGGTTTAACCTGTTTACCAGTATTTCTAATGCACTAATACCTGTTTTCCCTCCCCACTGAAAGAGAATTGTCAAGAGGGAATGAAATATTATTTCTTCCTGTAGCTTTGTTTTAGACCCTTTTGCAATACTGCTCACACAGTCAGTGTAAAACTGAGAAAGTACCCCAACCCGTGTAGTTTTACAGTATTGTTTATTTGCTTTATGCTGTGAGAATAGAATGTATGCCAGCCCAACACTTTGGTTATACATTTGCTTTATTAGGTTATTAACAAATTATGGACCTTTGTCTCATTTGATCATTTTTTATAAAGCTTTTGCTGTTTACTACTACTACTAGTAGGTATTTATATCCTCCTGTATACTTTATTTGAATTGTATGTATATTATGGCCTATCTGCTGGTTGTACTTGATGTAATTGAGTTTTTTTTTTACTTTTAACATTTACCTACAGATTATCAATGACATGTATGCACAATTGTGATGTTTTATTACAATTACCAAGTAGTGCTGCATGTGAACATTTAACAAATATGTTTTAATAATAAGAATGTTTTAGAAAAACTCAAGCCACTTGTCTGGCAATCAGTCTTGTTTTTTTTACCTTATCTGCCCAATATTTTATGTAACTATTTATCCAGACTGGGAAGGTCTGAGCTCACATTTTAGACTCTGTAGACCAACGTTAACCCTTTTAAAATTTTTCCTTTAATCATCTGTTAATACACTTGCAGCTTGATATTAGAATGCAGTTATAAAACACTTAGAATTATAATAAGCATTTGTGATTTGCATAACTATGCATTTATACTATATAAATAAACACTATTTTACAATTAACTTACATATTTTTTAACTTTGATTTCAGTATTGTTTTATTTATTTAACTGCTCTGTCATTCATTTTACAAAAACTGCTTGACTAATACCATCTGTGATTTTACTACTTTTTAAAATTCAGAACTTTAACTGTTTGGTGTAAAAAAACAAAATAGATGGTCCCCCAGATTTACTAATCTGCCCTGCAGGACTAAACAAGTCCTGCACGTAAGCGGCAGTTTAAGAGGAGGACAGCAGCGCACCATGCATATTAATGAAGGTGTGCTGCCTGAGCTCCAAATCCTACACTGAGCGTGGACGAGTGCAAGGGGTGTGTTTGAGAACAGAGCTCTCAGAATAAACAAGCCCCTGCAAAGTAGAACAAAAGAAAGTGTAAATAAATGAGCGAGACTGCTCATAGGTGTCTGCATATCCCCACCAACACTCCCCATGTGTTCAACAGCAACAGTACATTGAAATAAAACAAAGAAACCCTTGTATTCATTGTTTTTAAGACCCCGAGTACAGCTAACCATAGGTGAGCGGGTTTGCCCATCGCTTAGCTATGGTTAAAGCAGCTGAAATGGCTGAAGAAGATAACAAGGAATATATATGCAAATGAAGTAGCACAGCAATAGTGTAGTGGTTAGAGCATCCGCCTAACGAACAGGCATTCCCGCTTTGTGTCGCACTGCAGCACATATCATTTTACATGTGAAAACTGTATATGAACATATTTTAAGATCTTTTTGCCATATAACCTACATATTAACATTTAAATGTGAACTGGAGTACTGCATGAAATGCACATGTGAAGTGTCAGTGTCATAATGAATAAGGCACTAGTAAGCAGGTTTATGCACAAATAAGCAGTAGTAAGCATGTCTAAGTGAGTTTGCATGGGGGTAAGCATTGCCTACACAGATTAAGCAAAGTAGAAGCTAACTGAGTGTAAGAAACTGTAACCAGAGGTTAGCAGTGCTTACCATTGAGCAAACCCATGCAAACCCGCCAACAACTGCTTTAAAGTGCCTTAATCACTCTGGATCCAAGGCCCATGTTCTGCCCAGCAACAAAATAATCTGCCTAGGCAAGGCCCAAACTCAGGACCCTGTACACTATAGTCACAGTAGTTAACAACTAAGCCATCATAGCAATAGATATGCATGAGGTATCAGCAAACTAATTCTCACCACAGGAAAATCAAACCAAAATTGCAAACTGAATCTATGTACAGTGTGAAGTGGTATAACCTGCTACATAACATAAATATGTGAACTGGAGTACTTAAGTAAGGCCAGATGTGAGGTGTTATTGCAATAAAGTGTTGAAGTTCCCAGGACCCCATAAAGCATACGTACACATGAATCAAGGAAACAAGACATATATATAACATGTAATGAAGAAGACATCAATGTCAAAAGGCAAATATCATGCAAATCGAATATGAAGCACTACTAACCATTGCACAGCACTGCTACCCAGACTACTGGCAGGATACTACCAGTGGGAGAAACAGTGCCAACCTGCAAAGTCTAATCAAACATGTTCATCCCTAGTGGAACAACCCCAAATATTCTGATAAAAAGAGTCCCCGGGGTAACATATCATGCCTTACAGGTAAGCAAAGAATGATATGTATGTTCGCAGACTGAATGTGAGGGAACCCGAATATCCATGGGGTGAGACAACTTACATGATGGGTCCCAAGAAGTGGAGAGTGGACAATGTGTAATGGCATGGTGAGATTTGGATGGAACCTGTAGGAAAGATGATTGATGTGGAGGAGGGAGGGGGTGGAGGGAATGATGGGTTAGACATTATGGGCCAAGGCGTGCCGGGGTTGGATGGACCCGTTGTAATGGGACCGCCCCATGGATGTAAGTGAGAAAGGAAGGGGGGAGCAGGAAGGTAACTTAGACATACCAGTTCCCATGACAAAGCACATTATGAGTAATATGTATGTTGAATAACCCATGGAATAACATATATATATATATATATATATATATATATATATATATATATGACCTGGAGCACTGCTGCTACAAAAGAACATATATATATATATATATATATATATATATATATATATATATAACCTAGAGTACTGCAGGAAATGCACATGTGAGGTGTCAGTATCATTATGCATAAAGCAGTAGTTAGGGTAAGCAGCAAGAAGCAGTAGTAAGCATATGTCAGCACTAGTAAGCGAGTTTAAGGCCATACATCCACATGCCATTAGATATATACAGCAATATGTATATATATATATATATATATATATATATATGTATATATATATATATATATATATATATATATATATATATATATATATATATATATGTATATATATATATATATATATATATATATATGTGTGTGTGTGTGTCTGTGTGTGCATAGATATATACAGATATATACCTATGATAGGAAACAGCACCCAAGAATGACATATGTTCACAGGCTATGCCAATGGAGGTGACGGGCCCAAGCAAGAAACGTGTAACACATAGCATGACCTCCCCCCCCCCCAGCCGGACAGAGGAAACATACAAACAAACCCACAAACAATGTAAACAGTCCACTGCTCTCCAGACCACGGGCAGGATACAACTGGGGGGGGGCACAGTAGACCCATGAAATCTAATCTTGGAACAGAGACAGGAGCGTCCCTTGTTGGCTAGGCTTACGTAGGCCCTTGGGCCGATAGCCTAATACCTACCTATGAACCTATAACTTTCTTGTGTGGCGTAAGCCAGAGAACCTTGTTGGCTAGGCTTACGTAGTCCCTTGGGCCGAGAGCCTAGTACCTACCTATGAACCTATAAACCTTGCGGGACACCCCAAAAATTGTCATAATATGGGAGGAAGCCAGTGTGATGACCTATCAAGGCGGGGTGTGTACATACCTGGAATACAAGGGTGGGAAAGCCTGATGACCCATGGGTCGTGACAACGTGCTAGATGGGTCCCGTGAAGTGGAGAGTGGGCCAGTGTATAGTGCTGTGTTCAGACCCGACCTGCACCCAGAGTAAGGATGAGTGCTGTAGAGGAGGTGCAGGTGGGGGAACTATGGCTAGCTAATTATGGGTCTAGGCGTGCAGGTGTTTGCTGGAGTGGGTCTATACGGACAGCCCCAAAGATGTAAGCAATAGTGTTCATTGGACAGAGGCTCCGGCCAAAGAGCAACCACACCCGCTACGAGTCCCACTGCAGCAAAGTCTAATTTACATGGCAAAGAACGGAATAACCAGATGTAGATGTGTATATGTAGAGGTATGTGTGTGTATATCTACCCATAGCTACATGGAGATATACCTCTCCCCTTCATAATACAAATGTATACATACAGAGACAGAATACCCACATATAGATATATACATATGCAGACACCCATACATCCATATGTTGTTAGATATATATATATATATATATATATATATATATATATATATATATATATATATATATATGTACAGCAATATATAAATATATACATGTATGCATACATATATAGATATATATGTATATAGTTATGTAGATATATATATATATATATATATATATATATATATATATATATATATATATATATATATGTGTGTGTGTGTGTGTGTGTGTGTAAATATACACATGTATGTAGCTAGGATATGATATAGCAGTTACAAATTACATATGTTCACAGGCCATGCAAATGGGGTTGAGGGGTCCAATCAACAAACGTGTAACACGTAGCATCAACCCCCCCTAGCTAGACCGGTGAAACATACAGACACACAATAAAAGTAAACACACCACTGCTTCCCGGACTACAGGCAGATTACTACCAGTGGGAGAGACCCGCCAAGTCTAATCTTGAAACAAAGACATGTATGTCCCTTGTGGGACACCCAAAAATTCAATGATTTTTGGGTTTCCTGCCATTACACTGATGTCCAACTGCAGGCCACACATGTTCCCAGTTTAAAAGGTAGGGGAAGCCTGATGATCCATGGGGTGAGACAACATACATGTTGGGTCCCGAAAAGTGGGGAGTGGGTAGAGTGTACTGGTGAACCTGCACCCGGAGTAAGGAAGAGTGCCGAAGAGGATGTGCAGTTTGGGAACTATGGGTATGAAATTATGGGTCTAGCTGTGCAGGTGTTGGCTAGAGTGGGTCTATGTGGACCACCCCAGGGATGTAAACAATAGTGTGCATTGGCTAGGGCCGCCGTCCAACGGGCAGCCACTCCCGCTACAAGTCCCACTACAGCACAGTCTATTGTGCATGTCAAAGAATGGAATAACCAGATGTAGATGGAAAAATGTAGAGGTGTGTGTGTATATATACCCATACCTACATGGAGTTAAACCTCCCCCTCTCCGTAGTACAAATGTATACATACAGAGACAGAATATAATTAAATACCCACATATAGATATATACATATGCAGACACCCATACATCCATATGTCGTTAGACATATATATATATATATATATATATATATATATATATATATATATATATATATATATATATATATATATATATACAGCAATATATTTATATATGTATACATACATATACAGATATATATATCTATATGTATATAGATATGTAGAAATATATATGTATATATTTGTGTAAACATACACATATATATAGCTAGGATATTCATTGATGTATTTATTTAATTTACATCTGTTAACCGAGTAAGTCTGGCTGAGCTTTTGGCTCATTTGCATCAGAGACCCAGGGAGAAAAGCTCATCAGGACTAGAAAACAATTTATTAAATAGTAGTATACAGCAGATATATATATATATATATATATATATATATATATATATATATATATATATCTAGATCTATATATATAGATATATATAGATATGACACAGCAGTTAAGAATTACATATGTTCACAGGCCGTGCCAATGGGGGTGAGGGGTCCAGTCAAGAAACGTGTAACACGTAGCATCAACCCCCCCCAGCTAGACAGGTGAAACATACAAACACACGATACAAGTAAACACACCACTGCTTCCCAGACCACAGGCAGGGTACAACCAGTGAGAGAGACCTGGCAAGTCTAATCATGAAACAAAGACATCAATGTCCCTTGTGGGACACCCCAAAAATTGATGATGATCGGAGTCAGTCCTGTGATGATTTATCTAACCAGGCCGTGTATGTATGTACATGGACCAGTAGGTTGGACAAGCCTGATGACCAATGGGTTGAGACAACGTACGACATGGGTCCCGAGACGTAGAGAGTGAGCAGTGTGTAGTGGTGTGGTTAGACCCCACCTGCACCCACAGTAAGGATGAGTGCTGTAGAGAAGGGGCAGGTGGGGGAACTATGGGTATGCAATTATGGGCCTAGGCATGCAGGTGCTGGCGGGTGCAGATGTATTCGGACCGCCCTGGGAATATAAGTAATATTGCGAATTGGGCAGAGCTTCCACACATACCTCTCAACCTCTAACAGCAAAACCACTGGACAGAACCTAAACCGTTGGGGTGACAAATAGGGAAAGAAATTACATATTCCACTTACAACCTTATAAAGCTGATAGAATAATAGGTTATGCATCAGCATCACTCGTCTGAAGGATATGGAGTCTTAAACCCAAATACTTGTCTGTATTTAATGACTTCAATTACCAGGTATTTGCCATACAGGTGCAGATTGTAAGAGAAACACACCAATATTATGAAGCAAACTCTGGACAGTCTGCGGATTCTGTACTGTCGACAGGTATACTTTCGCCTAACGGGCAGCCATTCCCAATATGGGTCCCACCGCAGCACAGTCCAGTTTACATGGCAAAGTACAGTATAACCATATGAGTTGTTGTGTAACCCACTACACAACACCTACGAACACATGGTCACAGCACCCCACTGTAGGCATGTAAGCCGATCTAATTGGCATCACAAGGTATTATTGTAGTCCTCACCCCCACCCAGGGGTGTTAGTGTCCAACGCAAACATCAAGTGCAGTGTATATGCACAGCTATTGTCATAGACAACATGGCCAGCTGTGGACCTTACCTGCAGCCGTCCTGCACATTCCTGGATAATTCCCCTACTAACTCCCCCCATGCACACCATGTACTGATCAGCCCCTGTTCCATTTCTATTAATGTTTACGGTTACATGTAGGTGACACCATCTTCCGCCACTATATTGCCAGTATCTGGAACCCCAACCCACATGTACTATCACAGCTGTCCCACAGAACACATGTAACTAACACATGAAGGAACACCACAAGCATGCCTGGAGCAGCACGGGCTCACAACCTTGCAAAACCCTCCCCTCCACCTCACACTCTATACAACTACATCAACTAGTGATACCGACACCTCTTGCCCTGCCTCGCATACAAATCCCAACATGTGACAAACCTTCCCTATTGCTCCCCATCCAATTATACCTACATGCTACTATACAGTTACAATGTCACCCCCACTACCTACCTACCTACTCCTTAGCTATTCCCCTCTACTGTACCACACAGGTATGGAATAACTACACTTACCCCGAATACCTGCATGTAACCTATCCAGACCTGTGAAACAGGAATCCAACTTCACCTTAAACTTGACCTTTGTCAACAGTCATACCTGACATGTAAACCTGACCTAAGCATGGACAATACCGACATTTTAACGTAAACTAAGCATGAAGAATGGGGGATGTAGCTATGTTACGTCTGTTACCCTCTGTGAATGTAAACACCCCAGTATTAATTGGAATAAGTAGCTGGGGTCAATGTGGAGCTCTGCACCCCAGGCTACCACTGA